>NC_044001.1:10437797-10545297 GCF_902150065.1 Myripristis murdjan
TCCACGGCTGTGAACACAACATCAGATCTCACCAAGCATCCGCAAGGGCACCATGCTAACACAAAGATAGAGGTGGAAGACAACGGGATCCAGAGTGATGCTCAAGCAGAGTGGATGCCGACCCCGACCAAGCAGCCAAAGCCTGACTCTCACTTTCAGCAGGTAACAAAAACGGAGAAGCTCGTAGCATCATAAAGAATAGAGGCCCGTTTCTACAGTAGTATCGTTAACTAGTAGATTGTTAACTGGCAAATACGCCACAGGAATGTAATGAGTGTAACAAATAACTTTCCACAGGGAGTGAAAAAGTAAAGTATTGAATTACTTTTTTTTTTTTTTTTTTTTTTTCAAATAATGTGTAATACCTTTGCTGAGTAATCCAAACACTGATAATGACTTAGTGACATTACAATGCTCATTGTAGCACCTTCTTGCAGTGTCACTCACAGTACCAGTGTAATTAATGGGAGGGCTCTGTTTCACAAGGTGGAAGGGTACAGTATGTGAGTTTGCACACCACAACAAACGCAAGTCTAAATGAGGTGCCGTAATAACACTAGACAAGGTCTATCGAGAAATGGTGAGGTCACTGATAATAAAGATGAACCGAGTGCTTTTGGGCTGAAGTTATGAGGTGTTGCGTGTGAGTGAACCCCACTGCTGAAAACAATACATCCTTAATGCAGAACACATTGGAACAGTAGAAGACGGTTGGCGAAACCTGAATGTAGCTGTTTCCTCTCATCTCCATCTCCCTCTTTCTCTCTCTCTCTCTCTCACACACACACACAAGCGCGCAAAATTACATAGTTTCATAATACACACACACAAACACACATCACATATGGTTTATAAGACACATAAACACACTAATGCTTTGATCTCTTCTTTCACTCAACCTCACGCTGCTTTGAGACATCAGTCCTGTTGTTACATAATGACCTTGTGCTAAGCTTTGCCCTACCCCAGAGCTAATGTACACGTGTGTTTGTGTGTGTGTGTGTGTGAATGTGTATCTGTGACTTACAATGGAAGCCCTTTCCCCAATACCCTGACCTTCTAACTATTCCCAAATCATTCCCAACCGTTTCATCTCGTCCAAACATCAGCCAGGATTCCAGTGGCTTCACCGTCTGGATAAACAAGGTTCGGAGTGCCAAGAAACGGCCGAGAAAACCTCCTCCAATCCCCTCCGCAATCCCTGCTTCAGTCTCTGTGCTGGACTTGGTCGATCCCTCTAAAACGTTCTGGGAGGAAAGAAGCAGTGGAGGTTTCTGTCTAACAGCCATGAAGAGGCCGGTATGGGAGTCAAGGACAGGCAATTCCATGTGCCTTGTTCATTGGGGTGTGGGTGAAAGTGTGTGTAAGTGTGTGTGTGCATGTGTGTGACCTTGGGAGCAATGTGGATATAGGGTTTATTCTACTGTAAGTTACATTTGATTAAAGGGAGACTCCTAAGGTATTACAGAAGAGGTATCCCACTGGGAGAGATTTGAAAATTTTCATTGCCTGTGTTTTTGGAGTTCAAAGCTATGCCTTGTTGGGGATCTAGGTTCAAGAGTTTGTGTGTGTGTGTGCGCGCATGTGTGTGTGTGTGTGTGTGTGCGTGAGCAAGAGACAGAGGTGATGCATTGCTTTCTCTCCAATCAGGACTGAGTTTGGCTGCTGAGACTGCAGTCTTCGATGTGATGCTGGACACCAGGGTGAAGCTCACATCACACACGCGCACACACACACACACACACACACACACACACACACACACACACACACACACACACACACACACACACACACAGAAACAGAAACAGCACAAAAATGGAACTTAAGTCATAAATATCCATTAAAGGTGCACATAGAAGATAATGTAAAATTACAGCAATGTCACAGTTTAAACCCATCATAAATCAGACAATGACTGATGGAAAAAATGTCTCATGAAAAAATATAAAAGGTAGAATAGAACAGATAGATAGATAGATATTACAGTTTTTTTTTCAATCACTTTTTCCAGTATAATGAAACTGGGATCCACTTTGTCGTCATCTTCACCTCCAAACCACAGCAGAAGTTTTCTTTTGCAAATGTATTCATACCTTTTCATTGGATTCACACATTTTTCAGGCTCTTTTGCACAACACGTCTCACTTGTGTCATTTACACGGCCCTGACTCCATTGACTTCACTATGGTAGTCAAAAGCAAAACATCTGCTCACAGCTGATAGAAATGACCTTCATCACTGTGAAATCACTAGTGCACCTGCATCACTACCCTTTCCACAAATCATCATTCACCAATCAATCAGTATGCAGCTACAAAAAAAGGGGCCTATAAATTGTAATGTGTATTTTTTTTTTCAACTCCTTTGAGTTTTTCTGTGTAATACTGTATGTGAATTACAGTATTTCAGTTTTTGCCATCAGTACAGTACAATTTCACTTCAAAGTCTTTCTGAATTTGGATGCAATTCTTTACTGTAAGTTCGCATTTGAATGTATAGAACACAGGAGAACCTTGTTCAAACTGACACCTAAAAGGTATGAACACATTTGCAAAAGAAAACTTCTGCTGTGGTTTGGAGGTGAAGATGACAACAAAGTGGATCCCAGTTTCATTATACTGGAAAAAGCGAATGAAAAAAACTGTAACTGTTTTGATACCATGGTTTCTGAGTTGACAGAGGAGGTAAAGCGATTGAAAAAAAACTGTATTGGTTCATGTTTTTTTCCATGTGAAATCATTCAAGAGGGAAGTCCAAATTCACCTGTCTCAGTGAACTGTTATATGTGATGCTCTACTGCCATCTTCTGGCCAATGCCTGCCATTTTTTAAAAAATATATATTTTAAACAGACGCAGAAGGATACATGTAGAAGATGTCTCATCCAGTCAAAACGTGTCAAACTCCATGAGCAGCTTCAACATGCATTTAAAGATCATTAACTGTCATCTTAAACACGATCATGCTCTTCAGTCAGAGGAGCTCTGACAGTCATGTTGTGAATGAGATGATGTGTGATCATGTTGACCATGTGGATGTTTTGGCCATGTCTGCTGTGGACAGTCCCTTGGTTTACATCTGGAGACCTTGAGACTGATGGAAAATTAGTTTGCGCATCGATAACGATAGACACAAGAATAAACATTACACAGCAAGAAATCATTTGCAAATCATGCGGGGGTACTAAAGATTTCACCACATAAAATCAAAATCCATCAATTTTGAAATATACATTTTTTGGTTGAAACTCCCACCTCATAATGTTCTGCTTCTGCAGTTAACAATATTATTGCCTTTCATAAACCACAGAACTAAAAAATTCTCTGTGTAAAGCAAATGTCTCCCTGAGGACTATTGAACAGCAAAGAGACTGCCTCACTCCGCCCAATTTCGAGTCATCAAAAAACACAACAGTGCTGCTGCCTGTGGGAAAACTAATGATGACGTCTTTATTTTATTGATGGAAATACGTTGTAAAGAAAGTCTGAAGACTCTGAAGGTTGATTTTCATATCTTAGTGAATTTAATGGGATCAAAGGGCTGGACAGAAGGTAGGAGGAATTATATTTACGTATAATGATATCAAAAATACAACTACTTGCTTCAGGAAAGGACTAGCAGAAATGTTAAGTGTATTAATTATACTTAAGTAAATACTTATTTTCTTGATATTACACTAAACATGTAAAATCACTGGTGTGGTCCTTTAAACATCTTGGGTTTAAAAGCAGCCTGGAACCTTTGATGCTTGTTTATTCCTCTCTCACACATGTATTTTTTCTTGTTTCTTTTCATTTTGAGCTGTTTATAAAGTCCAAATGCCATAAAAATCATGTTTAAAGCTACACCTTTAAGAGTACAAAGACAGTGAAGACAGTGAGCAACTCTGATATATCAAACAGAGCTTACCAAAATAGTTTCTTTGTTTTAGCAAGATCACTTCCATTTTAGTTTTGCAGAGAGTGAGAAAACGTGAGAAGTACAAATTCAGTCTTCAGGCAGTGTAAGCTGATTGGTTTTCTCACAGTCACACTTTTCAGATTAACCAATCATCGTCTCACCTCCTAAGCACAAAGCCTTTTAAATGCCACGTCAGCTTACCTTGACAGTTGCTTCTGGCCGCTTCTTGACTCAGTACAGTTCTGATTTATTGCTTTAACACACAGTCCCCTGCTGCAGCTGCTTTCATCTGTTATTATGGTCGACAGGGACATTATTTATATCCCTACAAAGTGGTGATTTATGAAATCAAACATTAGTGCAGCAGCTAACAAAAAAGCAGATGTAGTCGTCCAAAGTTAAAATTATTGTCATGCCGCATCAGTTAATACAGACTGAAACGGCTCAGACTGAAACATGTTTCCATACAATAAGACAGCACTAACCCAGTGTTACATTTGTGTCATTTCATACAAAAACATTGAGTTTGGTTTAACAACTAAATTTCCACCCTCATCCACTAGTTGAACTATTATCAATACCAATATTGTGCACCTTTTCCCTAACAGCACCTCAGGAGATCATTCCCAACATATAAAGATGTGCGCAACTTATAATAAACCATATCACTGGTTTGATGGATGGAGCCATTTGTTTTGTTTTGACAGTGGTCTCATTGTAAACAATTAATATCCACTGCTGCAGTCATGTGTCCAAAAGAGGTAAGTAAAATCAGCTATAAATTAAATGCCTAGATTTCTTTTTCACTTTTATTTGTGTCACTTTTACTTGTCTTCCGTTTTGAGGAGAAAAGACAGCCGCCGCCAGTAGCCAGTAACATCAGAATGAACTTTATTTGACCTACACATAGAAATGAACATAAAGAGTTGTGATTCTTAAGATAGTAGCCATACATTAGTTTGGACGGAGTGGAGAGAGGCTTACTTCCAGTTCTTGGCCATGCAGTCCCTTCTTCTGTTCAGAAAAATCTAACCATCTTGATGAAGGTCAGATAGGCAAAGATTGTTAGCTCACTGCCCATCTAACAAATTTCCTGTGGCTAAATATTCATGACCTCGATGAGAGGCAGGGTCAAAGGAAGCATGTGCCAAGTTGGAGTGCTCTCAAACCCCAGCCCTAGCATGTACCAGGAATGCATACAAGCCAGCATACAAGGGTAATACACCCATTCCTGTTTTTCAACACAATATACCTGTAGTCCATACAGAACACATAATTGTTTCGGTAACACTTTACAATAAGAGTACAACAATTAACGTTAGTTAATGCCGTAATAAAAATTAAGTAACAGGTAATAAACATTAAGTAACAGTTAACTAACCGTTAACTAATGTGTCTAAAAATCATTTACTAATGCTGTTCATGCTAAGGTATTAATTTATTTGTTATTTAAGGGTTATTGTAGATATTATTAACATTGGTAAATGCCATAATAATCATTAACTAACAGTTAATTAGCCATTACGGCATTAACTAACATTAACTCTTACTGTAAAGTGTTACCATTGTTTCTTACAAGGGAAAAATCATGGAGGAGGAAGGGGAGGAAAAAGAACAAAGAGCAAACATTCACCTTGATGAGAGGTGCTGGAGAAGACCAAGATGATACATCACCAAGATGATATATCAGGCATTTCAAAAGTTTCCAGCACCACAGTATTACAGGCCAGGATAGCAACAAATCTGAACAAAAAACTCAATGCTAACCATCATAATCATATCATTACTCTCATTCATGATGCCAATACAGTAACAGTTCTCCTTCTACCACTCAGTTTGGAGTCCTGAGAAAAGGTTGCGCTCATGACACTGATCTCAGTCATTTTGCATTTATGTCGCCAAGAAGCACTGATCCTATATTGGCATGTGAGGCCAACCTGGACCAGTGGGCTTCCATTACAGTGTAAACTTTGTCTAAAACCACATCAGAGAACGCCCCAACTTCACAGAGATGAAGCCCTGGCAGTCCTCCTGTGAGAGACGACCAGTAACCGAGACAAAAAATAGAGGACGGGGTTTGGAGGAAACCAGAGGTACATATCAGAGTTCAGAGCAGCTGGATAAGAGGAAGCTGGGGGTGAGAAAGGAGTCCATGTTGTTCTGCATCTGGTCTTCATTACAGCCAAGGGAACATACATGTAATACAGTAGAGATATGGCTTCGGGAAGACCATTTATGCTCTGCTAAGGATGGGGAGTTCTTGGTTTCACACATTGGGTTCTTACAACCCATTTCACCTTAAAACTACAAGCAATTCAGCATTGAGATGATTTTAGGATTAAGATTTTTTTTTTGAAAACGTAGCCCAGTAGTAGAAGTGTGTTCAGTAGCAAGTCAAATGCTTTTTCTTTTGTTTCAAGGAAGAGTGCCATGCCAAAAACCATTGGTCATTACGCACTGTTCCATTAGGTCTGCATCCATTGTTACTCTGTATAATAACAGCACACACCATGTGATGCAGTGGTTCCCTAATCCAGTCCTTGGGATGAAGAACACGTGTATTTCTACCCTGACAGGTCGGTAACTGCATTTACATAGCATCCCAGGTTTAAGTCACTAATAGACAGCTACAACGGAGATTTAGCAGTACTCGGGACCCTGAGGACCAAATCTGGGAGCCACTGCTATAACACCACAGTTTTTAACATGTAATAATTCTAAACAGAACACCAAACAAGCAAACAACAGCAAGGCAATGGTAGAAAAGAAAAACAATCAAATTACTGTCAAACTGAATATGCATTACAACACTCTGTGGGCTACTCCAGTGACTTGACAGAGCTAACTAGAAATTAATGCTGAGAGTGGCTGAAGTCAGATCACAAACAGTAGCTTTACAAGACCCTGATCTAGTATTAAAGACATTTTTCTGCTCTTCCCTTTGTCCTAGACAGCACGGAAGCTGAGCAGAGTAGCTCCCACAGCTGATTTTACTTTGTCCACTGTTGGGCTCTATGCTACACTTGTTGGTATAACATCCATGTGAGCTACAATCATAAATTAAAGCAGAGCTCTGAACAAAAACCTTGAAACCTCAAATAACACATGCCCTCTGCACCGTGGTTTTTCTACAGTACACCTGCTGGCTTTTTTTCCAGCATGCATTTTACTACAAGCAACCCTCTCATTTATTCGTTTGTTGGGCTGCCATTCTGCCAGTGCCATTGGGGTATGAATGCTGCTACTACTGCATGCCTCGAAGTAACAAAGCTGCATCTTTGCAAAAAAACAAACAAACAAACAAACAAACAAACAAAACAGACATGGTATTGCAATTCTTGACAAAAAAAAAGATATAATTCAGATTTTCAGAGACAACTAGAATAACTGTAAAAGGTGTTCAGCTTTTTTGTTCTTTCTTTCAGATGATAAAGGCCTCAAGTGAAAGGAAAAGGTTTCATAGCATAGTAGAGAAATCTGTTCCACCTCCCCCTGTATCTAGGCCTGCTGGCCTTCATAATGGGTGAGGCAGCAGGGCTGCTAGAGAAAGATGATTTTATTGACACCTGGCTTGCTGCAGCAGTGGGTTGGCCGCAAGGCCTGCAGCTGAGGTGCAGAGGTAAGACTCAAATGTGGCTCTATTATCAGACATATGGCTCCTAGAGAGTGTTTATACTGGAAATCTGTAAGTGTGCATGTGAGTGTACATGCGCTAATTGTCTAAGGCAGAAAGGCAGACATCACTGAAGTTACATATCTACACAGGAGGGTCAGAGCTGTGCACCAAATAAAACGAGCTGCAATCTTATCCAACAAAAATAAGAATGATTAGGAAGTTGATGCATGGCAGGTGGAAGCCGTGGCACAGCATCTTTATAGCCAAATAAGCCTTAAAATACATGTCCACAAAAACTCAACAACTATACCACACATCTCGATTAGAAAGTTAGAGGACAGTTGGGAATTTAAAAAGTAATACCACAGACATAATAAAACCATAGACACAATAAAAGTTAAAAAAAAAAAAAGAAGAAGAAGAAAAAGAACAAACAAGAAAAGGACCTGGCCCTATTCTGTCCAGGAATTAATTGCTGGGAGCCACAACCACTGCAAAGTTAAGCTGTGGCGAGTAAACGTGGATAACTTCAGTGATTGAAGAGGATGCCATTCAGCCCTGAGCCCAAGGTACATTTGAACAGACTGGCCCTGTCCAGTTTCCAGATTTCAGGTGGCCAGCAGGGAAACTGGTGGAGGTGTGGGGTGAAGGCCATTAGCTTTGGTGAGACTTCATAACCAAAATGGAAGATAGGAAGTGTGGAGTTCTCCAGATGTGTCCTGGTTACATGTTGAGCATGGCCTTGGTGCCAACCACACTCTCCTCATCCACAGCGGAAAGCACAGTGACCTGAGAAGGGAAGAGTGCAAATAATGAAGGCTGGGGGGCAGTTCATTGTTGCCATGGTAATTGACGGCAAAAATCAGTATTTGAATATTATCAGTATCTAAACTGAAACGCTGTTAAGATCTGACGGACTGTATCTCTTCACCGCTTCCTACATTTTATTAATGGATTAATAGATTCACTCTAATATGCTATTTTTGGATAGTCAGCTTATAGGCTTTATGTCTATGCATCATGTAGTCCTTATCAAGCTATTTACTATTATTAAACAATTTAATTTTTTTTTTTTTATTATTATTTATTTCTATCTTGTTTGTTGTCTTCACATCTTTTTTTGTCCAGATTTTATAACATTTGATTGCACTTAGTACAACGTGCCATTTGTTTTTTGGCCAGCCTATTTATAGAAAATAGATTTTAATCGATTTTAAATCTCACACTTGTATGTGCACATATATATCAATATGTATATATATATATATATACATGTGTGAACAGCTTTCACTCTCAGCACATTTTCTGGTTTATTATCAAGTAAAACTGAATTATCTGCGCAACAAAGTAATAGATGAGCCCTGTGAGAATGAAAAGGTTTCGGTTTCTTATACAGCATTCGGGCCAAAAGCTACAGGCTGCTACCGTTTGGTTCAATGTAACTAGGGTACCAAATAGCCTTGATTTACCATTTTCTACTACTTCTTGTTGTGTTCACAACTCTGAATTTCACCAGCACATAAATTACCATGTGTCACTTTGTTGCTTCAGAGGACTTTATTGAATGACTTGAGCCATTTTCCAGTTACAGCAAAGATGTTGCTTAGCACAGCAATGTAGCGGCTTTCTACTGAATTTATTCGATCTTGTTGCCTTGTAGCTTTTGGTCTGAACTCACCATTACACTCTACATTGAATCCACAAACACATAGAATAATGCCATGTCACTCAACTCACCAGAAACTGCTCTTCTGCCTTGAACTTCCGCTCAACCTCTTTACCAAGGTCTCCGTCTGGCAACTTCAGGTCATCTCTGACAACTCCTGCATTGTCAAAACACATCAGGGACAGGTAGCCATCTACAATATCCAACACCTGAAAGAATGAACAGATCCAAAGGAACACAAACAATAGATCAGCAAATAACACTTCACCATGTCATCCACCTTGTGTGCAGGGGCTCACTTGTACAATACTGGAAACCAGCATTTCCAAATGCAAGAGTAAAGAAGCTCTCTCCTGCAGGTTTTTGTTATAGTTCTATCACTGCACACATGACCAAATTGTGGGTTTAACACTGAATGGCTGAGCAGTGGAAACACCTTACTCAACAGGGTCAGCATCAAAGTGTATAGCTCTTGACAGGTGCAGGTGTTCAAGAGTAAAGACATGACAAAACGACTTACACTGACTTGGGCTATTACCCAATATGGAGGCAAGCACATGCATTTATGACAACTCACTGTCACATAACCCTTCAATGAGAATTTGCAAATATCCTCACCAACAGGGTGCAATAAAAACATTTGTGTTAATACATTGGTAAACCCTGACACTGTGCTACGGAAAAGCCAATTACTGACCTTTTCATTGGAAGGCAGCTTTCATAGAACAATTTCATTCCTTCACATCACATCAAGATTTTTACAATGAAGAATGAAGGTCATGAAGTCTCAATCAACAGCCGCACACACAACTGGCTGTTCATTGCCATTTGAAAATGAGTTTGATATTATTCAGCTGGCCAGTAATGCCTTTTTTTTTTTTTTAAAGATCAGCCAAAGCTTTTTTTTTTTTTTTTTTTACCTACATTTGGCACTTAGCCGGTGCAATTTCAGATCTTGCTCATCAGTAATGTGAAAAGACCACACGTATACAGTCACCTGTTTAGTTGGATGAATTGCAAATTAATTTTGCAGCAGGTCAATGACTCCATCAGTCCAAAGTAGAGACAGGAATACCATTTTACACAGCTTTCTCTCCACAGTAACCACACCTCAAATCCAACTGAACAGCTTTGGAAACATTTGAAAAGGAAAAGGACAAACACGAAGAAGAAAACTAACAGGATACTGTCGGTAAAAGAAAAAAAAAAGCTCTGATGTTAGCTCTGGGCCGATGCTGCTTTATCTGTGCGTCCACAAACAGAGCTGCTCAACCTGACTGCAATGAAATAACTTAAACCATTAAAAAAGAGACTGCAGCCAATAATTCCTGTTGATCTATTTTCACAGTTGGAGGTTCTGTTGAACTGTGTGCACTGCTACTCCCTACTGGTCTGTGCATTGCCACATGATGGTTGTAATGCTCTCTCATGTGAATTTCACAAATTAAACACTTAAATAAAGAAGGTAAAGCCTATGTATGGAGACACTGGGGGTTGCATTTACTACTGAAATTCACTTACCACCACAATGGAGACAATGGAGCACATGTATCTTGTCTATGTTACATCTACTGTGGTGAGCTACCGTGTTTTGCCTTCATAACAAGCAAAAATACACTGGCTCATTGTAGAAGAATTTAGACATCTTAGACCGCAACACAGTAAGGGTTTCCCTTGATTCTGTAACCGCACAATTTACAGCCACGTGATCCCTAGAGGGGCCTCTAATTAGTGAAGGCGAGTCTACCCGTCCACCAAGATGAAACCTGCTCAACGGGTTTGAAACCTGTATGTTCTTTCACAACCAGACGCAGCTCAACTCTGAAAAATGTGTAACATACCTCGCAAGAAACGACGATGCCATTATTTTTCCTATAGCATGTCTACTAGTTTATGCTTTTCTCAAAGTGAAAATCCAACACACAGGGAGAGATTGATAAGCTACTGAGCAGTAATCCCTGAAGGTGTGTCGGAGATACCAACACACATAACCACAGCATAAACCTATTTCTCCTTAGAGTTTCACAGGCAGCTTTTGCAGAGCAGGCCAAGAGGGGGATTTCCAGGAACTATGCAAAATGTTATTACTTTCTTTTAAACCTATGGCACTATTGATCTTTGGTTAGTGCCATTTTTCTCTGAAATGAAAGAACAGCCTATTCACCACTTGCTCAGGGTAAGTCACTGATGTACTATAGTGGCCATGTAGTAACATCTCACCTGGTAGTCTTTCCTCGAGATATTCGGGACATCCATGTTATGGGTGGATGGGCATATATCTTCATACTTCTTCTGGGTAAAGATGTCAAGCCCAGTGAGGTGAACCTGGGAAAACACACCTTGACTTAGGAAACCTGATCACTGACCAAGTGAACATTGGGGGTCACTTGTGAAATAAGGAATGATTTACATTGAAACACCAAACTGCCTTAACCCCCTGAACCCCAAACCCGCGGGCGGGATGGAAAGACATGTATTTTTTAAAAAATCGCCAAAATTCAACCGTTTATCATAGCTGGAAGCTTTAAAAACCTATTTTTTCGTCGGAATTTGAATTTTCCGACGGTACCTGAATGCAACATGTCCGACTTCGGTTTAGCGGTAGAAAAAAGGACGAAACTAAGGCTAAAAAAGCGATTTTCATTCGAATAATTTTATTATACATGCTTCATTCAACAATTCGCCAAAAAATAGTCGTTTACTCAATCCAGATCATTCAAAAAACAGAAAATTCTGCGGTCTTCAGCGGATCTGAGACATCTTGATTGATTCAGGTGAGCCCAACAGTCGCGTTACAAAAATTCACTGAATTTCAGTGTGTTGGTAACAGTAGTAATATGGAAGGGCACCAGGCAGTAAAAACGCCTAAGTTTATACAGGTTGGAAAAATGTTAATATTTCAGAAAATACATCATGTGAAGCCCTACTTTTTTTTTTCCTGGATCAGTGACACTTGTGGGCACCTGAAAAAATGTTGTGTACACTTATTCCAGTTTTTCTCGATTTTTGTAAAATAAATTATCCAAAAAAATCAGTTTGCCCTTTTTATTTTTTTATTATTTATGGCACTATAACTCTTTCATACTGTGTGAAAGACATTTTTGAATGGCTTCAGGTGATAGCCACAGCTGTGCTGTTTCCATAGAGGTGCAGCACTTGTAGTTGCAGTGAAAAACAAGCCCACAGTGAGCCAAAATGTAAGGGGAGCAGAAAACGTCCCAAAACTGCTTGGGGTTCAGAGGGTTAAGGTATGCATTCCAAAGTAAGTATGGGGATGTTCTACCTTGGCATGTCCATGCTTGCCGGTCTTAGAGGTAGACATTTCTACAATTTTGCAGGGACGTCCCTTCAGCATGACAAAGCCATTCTTCTTCAAGGAAGAGCACTGCAGGGGGTAGGTCCGAGAGGCGCCAGAATCTCCACTTTGGAAATCAGTCTCACTGTCTGCCATGATGGGTCACAGGCTGCAACAGAGAGGCACCCAGAGGAACAAAAGTGCACAAAACAAACTGCAGAAATCAGCAACATTACTCAGAAATACCTCCAGGAGAAAGAATCACCACAATCCATTGACTAGCACGTGTATTTTGGGGGTGACAGAATAAAATGATAACTGGATTAAGACTGTGAGTGAGTACACTTGGAAGTACTTTAAAAACAACCATTTTACATTAATATCTCAACGCTGGAATGGCTGTGAGTGAGAAGGGTGAAAACCACCAGCTGTCAGGCAGAAAGGTGTTGGACACCTTGTCTCCAACTCTGACAGGCAGCGCTTACGTGGGCGTGCTATGTTTTTGTCAATCATCTTCAAACGGATAAAAAAAAAAAAAAAAAAAAAAAAAAGCCCATACACACTTGTGAAAACCCATCACTGGCTGCAACTGTATATACACCAAAATTAGTGGGCACCGATACGTAAACAATCGTAATGAGACCAAAACAAACTCACATAACAATTATCCGCAACTCCTGCTCTTTACTGCCCAATTACTGTCACAATAATGTAAGGTGGCTGGTTTGCAAAAAAAACTTCAAAACGTCAATTTATAACGCTTAACACAACAGCGTTAATATACGTTACGATAAACGACACACATTTGATTTTTCCTATCCCAGTTGTTACTAGCCTATAATCTGTGTACAAAACAAATGCTCCACATGGTGCGTGATAACGCCGGCTAACGTTAGCCGGGTCACCAATACAATACTGTGTTGTTTATTTTATTTTATTTGTCCATCCTCATATTGACATGAAAACGAGCCGAAACTGTTTCTGTAACGTTAACCTGTATGTATGTTGTCGTTTCAGCTGTGTTTACCTACCTAGCTTAGTCATGTTAGGAAGCCATTTAGCTGACCATTCATCAACATTAGCTAGTTTACAATTCAGCGAGATGAACAGTTTACATGTTTGCTTAAAAAAAAAAAAAACACCAAGGTAGCTGGCCGGTGTCAGCCACCTGCGTTTTCATACACCGCTAGCTAGCTAAACACACCCCACGCCCATCAACACAGGCGAATGGCATCGTTGCTAACATTAGCCCAAGCTAACTTTGAAGTGCTCACGGATCTCTGCACAAGTTGCTTTTCCAGCCGTGCAATCACGACGGCAGAAGCCCCGCAGCCTGCCACGTCTAGCAACGCGACATACACGGGTAAGAGCACAAAACAGCGAGTCAAGTCATCCAGGGAGAAGTTCATCACACTTACCTTACTCCAGAGAGGGGAGGGTGGTTCTCTTGCGTACAGCTTTTGTACTGCAGCAGGAACTGGGAGGGCAGGTCGGGCCCCCGGTGACGGAGATGGGCTGGGCTGTCGGCTGTGTGGTCGGTGCGCCTCATGATCACCTTGTCTGCGTGTCAATTCAGGTGTAGTTTCAATGCAAAGATGCTTCACTGGAGGTAAAAACAAAAGCACTTAATGCAAAAGTGCAAACGTGAGCAGATTCGATTTCCAGGAACTTTGTTGAGTTTTCTACTTTTTTTTTTTTTTTTTTTTTTTCTAATTTAGAGAGAGATGTGTTAATCAGAGCCCCCTTCTTTAGGAAACTACATTTTGTTTCTCCTCCCCCACCAGGATCCAGCTCCCTGCCACAGCCTGTCAGGCAGGTTGTAGTCACTCTGTCAGACTGTGTTGTGTTAGTGGTCCCTATGAGAATCAGCTGGCAAACATTTCTAATTTGCTTTGGGATTTAGATATTTAAGTTCAGCATGTTCTGTACATTTCTTGTCGTGTAATTGGGTCTGATGAAATGAAGGCTGTTTCATGTGGGGTTGGGTCCAGCTGAAGGGACCAAGGGGACCCCTCACTGCTTGGCTCTTGGTAATTCATGGCTTCATATTAATAGGAGAGGGGAGCTTATTGCCTACATTATTTTTTATTTTGTTGTGAATTTCGCTCTTTATACAGAATTCAGAGCACTTCTTTGTTTCCAAAATTTAGTTTTTTTTTTTTTTTTTTTTTAAAACTCTGCTTTGGAAACACTAACAACAGAATAATTATTTCTGTATTGATGTCACATTCTTGTGCATTTCACAAGCTTCTGGCTCTGATTTTGTGACTTTTATTTCGGAAATTAAACAGCAGGACAGTAAGGATTAGAGTCTGGATCAAATTACAATTTTGGTATTACTAGAACAACTACTAGCCCACTATGTGGCAATATATCTACTGTCAGAATTACAAAATGTGCCACCATCAACAGAAATAGAAAGAAAATGTATGTTTTAATCTCTTGTATCTGCCTCCCCCCTCTCTCCAGCCTGTTTAGTCCATCTATGTGTCTCTTTGGCGGACTGATCTTTGAGTGATGAGTTCTCCAGTTCCTCTAATAATACCAAGAGCACATGGGAGAACTGGGATTGCTCACAACGTACCTGTCTCAACTGGTTCTCCCTTTTTACTGTTGAGAAGGAGCAAAGGCACTAAAACCTTTCCGTGTCTCCAGATGTTTGTTATCTCATGTCTGTTTAGCTCAAAGCAACAGTCCTGTGTGTACTGAGGGGAGGTGACATAGTCAGCTTGCAATTAGTGCTGAATTTGTCCAGGGGCGTCGTGCGAGGGTGTTGTGGGGGTTGTGTGAGAGGGACAACGTCTTTGGGTAAATAGACTTGTCCGTATGCCTGCTTAATTTCCTCCGGCATGGGTTAAACATTCACTGCCATCTGTCTGCTTCTTCACTCTTGGAGCCGCCTTTGAGTTGATTTTCTAAAGGTCACCGGCCAGACAACATTTGAAGAGATCCACTTGTCAGAGCTGCATATTTATAAAGAAAATGCACCAGTGCCTTTTGTTGGCTGTATGATTTTATTTCAGAGGCTTAATGTGTCAGATACATAGTTTGCATAGGTTGTTTCTTTGATTGCATACTATGTAAGTGTCATTTCAAAAATAATATGCAGATACTGTAGGTTAAAAAAAAGAAAATCATGTAATTCGATAGACTAAATAGCCATTAGATGCGTACTGCAAACTGACCACATAGTAACATACTGCTATTTCCTCTGGGGATGTTGAAGGAATACTGTAGTAAATTTGTGTTTTTGCTGGTACAAACAATGAGTCATTTCAAGAGGTTCCAGGAACATATTCCTCCGGTTGTATGTTAGCCTCATTTTGTGTGTCAAGATATTGTAACAAAGACTTAGGTTAGGCTATGTCTTTTATGAAAATGAACTATTGTCAAACTTGACTTGTAAACAAAACTCCAGATATTTTAAATTTGCTATATTGTCTATCTTAACAACAGTATGATGCTTATATCACTATAATAATAACAACAAATGGACAGACAACTACACACTCAAACATACACACACACACACACACTCAGGTATTGCCTCATGCCTCTGTGACCGTTTTGAGTTGCTCCAGCTCTGTATCATCTTTGGAGTTCAGTGGCTTTTTTCGCCCCTTCTGGAAGACAGCAGAGATCTCCTCAAATGTTTTTCCCTTTGTCTCAGGGACGCGAAGATAAGTAAACATCGTGAAGACCAGAAGCAACCCAGCAAACAGGATGAAAACGTAACTCCCCAAGAAAACCTGGTTAAGTGAAAAAAAAAATACAGGTCACCATTGACGGAAACACACAAACAGAAACAGGTGTGTGTGTGTTTTTCCATAAGTGTGCATGCATGTACGTGGGTTTACACAAATTTGGCAATATGTAGGTGTGTCTTTGCTTCTCACCTCTATGTATTGGAAGGTCATGCCTACGATGAAGTTGCTGGTCCAGTTGCAGCAGCCAGCTAGAGCGATGGCTGCCGGCCGAGGCCCCTGACTGAACAGCTCGGCCACTATGAACCATGGAATGGGACCAGGGCCAATCTCAAAGAAGCACACGAAGAGGAAGATCGCTGTCATGCTGACGTAGCTCATCCATGCATACTCATTCTGCAGGGAAGAGTGTACCAGTCAAGAGAAACAATTTTTCATCAGGGTCCCTTAAAGTCATCTTCATACATCCTGTTCCACAAACATGAAATAATTTCAGGTGCTTTATAGGATATCAGATATCTCCACTAGTCACAGTGAGTCTTTTCCTCATCTTAAACCCATCATATATAGCACCATACACAGTCTTGTTACTAATTTACCTAATTATCTTTTGAATTAGAAGAAGGATAGGAATTCAACAATTGAAAATAATTTAACTAAACAGTTCTGGTACATCATTAGAAGTTGCCACCCCCAATGAACAATTTGTCAAGGATTTCTATATTGGTCTCTCAAGACATAACAAGACATAAGTAATGGAAGTGAGAAATAACTGCGTTTGAAAAAAAAAAAAAAAAAAAGCAAACACAGCTATGAGTTTGTGATGTTACAGTAGGGCCTACAGAATGTGACAAGTGTGTATTTACAGCCACAGGCCTATAATACGTTGGTATGAAACATAAAGTTGGTTAGGTCAATGTGTGCTGTAAAAACGTGTCAGTCTTGTTAAATATTTACAGATTTAGACAACATGTGTACATCCATATCTTGCTGCTTATCCAGGTCAGGGATGCAACTGCAAAAGAGCAAGCAGAGATTCCAGGGTTCTCCTGCCGAGCTCCTCATTTTGGCACAGAAATGTGCAGATCAGAAATTGTGTTAGCAGATGTATGAATTAATCTCGAGCGTAGGAATATTAAAGAAAATCAAGGATCATTCATACAGGTGGTGCAGGCACCTCCTGCACTTCTTTGAGTACGTGAGGGTGAGGTTGTTGTGACAGGAAACAATGCAAAGAGAGACAGCAGTCGGCACTAAATAACACTTGAAATACTTGATGTGGCAACTCTGGGGGATGAGCTGGAGGTTAGGTGCTCCGTAGCTGTCTCAGCTCACTACAGAGGGGATGGGAGGTGTTTGTAGTCATCCTCTGCTACTGCCTCCAGGGCTTCTCGGATCAGATGACAGAGCCAGTCTTTTTCACCAGTTTGTTGATCTTCCTGCCCTTCTTCTTTTAGATGTATTCTACATATTGACAAACCAGTCCTGGTGCTGGTTTCAAAGTCCTTGATAAGACTGTTTCCCCTCCACCCCCTCACCATGGATGGTGACAGGGATTAGTGTAAAACTCAGCTACAAACTCCTACATTGATGTTAATGGTGTTGAGCTGAAGAGGATTCTCTGTGCATCAGCTGACAAATTCTCCACCAGAATGTTTTTCTCTTTTTTGTCGTGCTCACTTGCATCCCGCAACAGAGTCATCCATGAACTCCTGAGGTCAGCACGACCTACAGTTGAATGTGAGTTCTGAGGCGTAAAAACTGCACTAAAAACACCACAGTGCAGTCTCTTAATATGCCCTTGTGTTACTCTGCAGAATGTCTGTCTTCTGCCGTGGACAAGCTGTAGCTTGTCAGTCCTGTCAAACCCCTGTCAAACCATGGTGTTGTCCAACTGCATTGTTCTGATATTCTCTTCCAGCAGGGGGAGCTAGATGGTTGTGCTATCTCTGGACAAATTAAATATGCGTCTGACGATGTTTCCAGGTATAAGACATGATGAA
Source organism: Myripristis murdjan (assembly GCF_902150065.1). Lineage (NCBI taxonomy): Eukaryota > Metazoa > Chordata > Actinopteri > Holocentriformes > Holocentridae > Myripristis > Myripristis murdjan. Next base: position 10,455,984 of record NC_044001.1, read on the forward strand.
CAAGTGCATGAAGACAATGCTCACACCTATGTGAGGCTGGTATACAAATTGCAGGGGGTCAAATGAGTCCATTCAGAGTCTGAGGTGCTCCTTGGGTTTAGAAGGAGCTTTTCCAAAGTGTAGGTACTCCCACAGCCTCTGTGATTGGTTGAAGACATGCTGGAGAACCTCTGTTAGCTGGCTGGGCCATGCTTTGAGCACCCAGAGTCTGAAACACCTCCAGCTCCCTCCTCCCATGGGAGTCAGTCTGAGGTGGGTGGAAGGGGGCCACTATGTGTACATATTTAGCTGCATTGTCCTCAGTACAAGAGATGAAGTGACTGGCTGTGTGAGCATGGACCTTGTTGGCATTAGTAACTATACACACATATTTTTATCCTTGGGTGTGTTGAAATATAATTCAAATGTGTTGAAAAGTAACAGAAATACTGTATGCACTCCTCCAAACTATAGACACGGATGAGAACACTTGAGTCATGATGCTAAAAGAGAGAAGTTGATGCAATAGTTTCTCTCAGTAAGTTATTGTTATTATCTTACAAGTGGCAGAGGAAACTATTGCAAACCAGGTCCAGATTTATCATTTGACAGACAGTGTCTCTGAGCCCTGATTGGACAAACCTGAAGTCTGAGGCCCACTGTCATTGCAACGGCACAGCAGCACATCCCTCCCAGACCGACCAGAGTCAGAGTGCGCCTCCCAGCTTTGTCCACCAGAGCAACCTGAAACAGAAACAGCTTTTTTTTTTCTGTGTTCTTGCATGTGTGCAAATCTGAACTGAGAGAACCACCACACATCTCTGAGGTATTTTTATGTCTAAATGTGCATGAATGTCCATGTGTTTTGCATGTGCCTTTATATGTCTTCTTGTGTGTGTTTGTGCCTACGTTGGTGTGTGTGCGGCTACTCACAGACACGAGAGTGAAGATGGTGTTGACGACGCCGACTCCTATGGTGGCATAGACCGGCTGGCTGACACCAGCTCGGGAGAAGATAGCCGTGGAGTAATAAAAGATCTTTGGTACCAAAATAAACATTGATTTTTCCATTTTATTAAGAGCAAGTCATAAACGCACAAACTAATCTCTTCTGCTTACAAAATGATATAACAATATACAATAAATTGCCCTGTGGCTGATTATGGTTTGTGGTGCATGACAGCAAATACAGCTGTAACTCAGAGCAATATAAATTTAATTTGCTCTCCATTTATGCACATAAACACTCATTTTCCATTCATTTTCTTAAAAAAAAAAAAAAAAAAAACGAACAGAAACGAAGTGCGGCATTTGTGCCATCCTATCATGCCAATAAACGTAACTTACACAGTGAACTTTATTTTAACTTTAACTGAGAGGAAATCAACTGAATGACAGGTAGAAGGAGAGGGAGAAAGAAAATTTGCCGCTCACCGCATTGATGCCTGAGAATTGCTGGGAGAGATGCATCATGAGGGCCACAAACAGCTGCTGTCTGTAGACTGTGGAGCGGATCTACGGGAGAATGCACACATGGTACACAGTAAAGTATGGAAGAGTTCACACCTGAGAAATGTGAAATGCTGATGAAGGCCAATAAATGTATTTGCTTCTTTATCAGCTGTTGTGCGTAAAATAATCATTCTTATAAACAAATAATCACAATCATCACTCTTTTTGATTCACTTGTGAGTCGCCCAGTACAACCAGTCTTCTGCTATTGGAAAAGCAGTGGTCATTCACTTTTGGGCCAGTGAACCAGTCCAAAAATCCCCTCAGACCTCTAAGTTTACCTCTGACTCCTGATGTCTGATGCTGCTGCTGTACTTTAAAATAAAGTGGAAAACACCATAAAATGTTTCTTAAATTACCAAAGTCGCATCACCTAATTTCATAATGATTAAAGACGTTGAATGAGACTTAATGCATCTGCCCCTTGCCTCTGCCAAAACTGGCCATGTCTGATCTCCTCCATAGGGACTTACCAAAGACAGGATGGAGACCTTGGCCTCCTTCTCTGCTTCCTCCTTCTCTCTCCTCATCTCTTCCAGATCAGAGGTTGGGACATACTCCCCTTTCAGGCGGCGCAGACCTGCAGCAGAACACACGAGGAATGGAGGATAGGGGATTATTGCTGACAACATCTGTCAAAGAACTTTACTAGTGAGAGACAGAGGACGAGAAAGAGTTTCAGGGTATGACTTACTCTTGCGGGCCTCTTGCTCTTTGCCCAGTTTGATGTAGAGGTAGCGCGGGCTCTCAGGGCACAAAGGCAGCAGGAGGGACTGTAATACCGCCGGGGCCCCAGACAGACCCAGCAGCAGGGGCCACATATCATCATTGCCAAGCAGGAAGTCCAGGCCTATCACCTACACATGCATCCACACATGGTAATCAGTTCACTTAAGTGTGGTCAGCCATGAATGCTCTTATCTTTAATGTTTCAATGGCATTTAGATAACAGTCACATCTGTAAAAGGAAGGGATAAATCAATTGGGTGCACTATGTGTAAGTGCAAGCGCACACCTCACCTGGCTGATTAGGATACCAATGACAATTGCCAGCTGGTGTAATGTACCCAGAGCCCCTCTGTACGCCTTGGGAGCAATTTCTCCGATGTACATAGGCACCAAACCAGATGTCAGCCCTGAAACAAACACACAGCACGAGCTAATTTAGTCCAAATTTACACTGAGGTACGCAAAACGCCAAATATAACAAGACCCTGTTCATTCTCTGAAATAGACGGTCCAGGTGGATCCAGGTGAAAGTTATGACCCCAATTTGATTTCCCCTGGGAAGTAATTCACCTCCAGTGCAGTCCTGAAGGGGCATTTAAGGTGAACAGGTCAACTGGGATTGTGCAAATGGGGGCCAATGAGCTAACACATTATCTAATTTGAAGTCTCTTTTAAAAAACTCACTATTATAGACTAACTTGTTATCGATTTTACTGTTTGTCTACTGATTTTAAGTCTTGTAATTCCTTCATTTTCATATTTTATCTTGTATTTTATCCTCTCTCCTTTTGTTGATTGTAATGTTTATTTATTTTAATGTTTGATTTGTTATTATTACTATTTTTTTTTTCATTTTTGCTTTCTGTCTTTTTATTTTTCTGTAAAGCGCTTTGTATATTGTTTTGAAAATAGCTATGCAAATAGTAGTATTCCAAATATTTTCACCTTGTATATGATAACATAAAGATAATATCATAACTTTATGCCTGTGTGCGTGTGTGTGCGTGTGTTTTTTATTCTTTATTCTTTATTCTTTATTCACATCCCCATCAGCTTTCACAAGAGGTCGCTAGTGTTCCTGAGGTCCACATAGACAACACAAACAATACTAAATGTGTATATGTCTATATATGTCTATATATGGTTTTGTATTCAGACTTTATTTTGCAGTTAAAGTGAGTCCAGTCTTCTGCCTATCAAAGTAGGCCACAGCACACTGCATTTTGCAATATTTGCACTTCATGTGTAAATCTGCAGGACGTTTACGGTAAAGTTCAAGTTAACAAGCTTAAGTTCAAGTTTATTTAGTGCCCTTGACCATTGCTGCAGTGTCCATAGGGCTTTACAAACACACAGTTTATAGAAAACAAAATAACACTTCCTGACCTGGACCCCCACAGCAGGCAAGAAAAAATATATTATAATTATACCGAGGACAGCTCGTCTCTTCTACAATATATCCCATGCATACAAACAATTTAAATGATGTGAATGTGAATTGAAGGCATGTGTGTTTTACCGTACCACAGTAAAGACCCATGACAGCGCGGCCTGAGATGACCATGATGTGAGGTTTCCACATTTTACATAACCCCATCAACAGTCCAGCAGCTACAGCCAGCACATTGACCATTAACATCCCCTTTATTCTGGGAGGAAGACAGAGAAAAAAAGAGAGAGAGACAGAGAGTGAGACAGAGAGGATGCAGGAGGACAAAGAGAGAGGGATGATGGGCCATGGCATTTCTACCTCTGACAGAGTGGCATTACTGCATATTTCATATTGATCCATAATGATGGCTTATTTTCCACCGACTTCAGGATTCTGTAAAGTTTCTGTTTTTACCCCCTTGGACTTTGTGGCTCTATACAACTCAGTTTTCTTCTCTTCCTCTTCTCTTACTCCTCCTTTCCTTCTCTTTCTTCCTCTTCCTCTCCTACTTTCTTCTTAGTTTCCTATGACACTCACCAAGAATTCGCTGTTCACTCTTACTCCCTATTCTCCTTTTCTACCTGCTTTACCTGTGCACCTCCCATCTTCTTTTCCTCTTTTCCCCTCCATGTCTCCTTTATTGACTTTATTGATTCTACTCCTTACTCCATCATCTATCTGTGCCATGACTTATTCAGTTAAGCCCTTATTCCTGCACCTCATTTTCCTCCATTTTTCATGTTCCTCTCATCCTTACCTGCCTCGCAGGTCTCCCACAAATCCCACCAGGAAGGAGGAGAACATCCCACCAATGGAAAATATTGCCACCGACAGTGACCAATACATGACCACATCAGGGTGTGCACCCGCCTCCAGGAGCTCATCTTCCTTTGTGCTGTTCTCTGATAGGACGGCGGCCTTGTCTGACCACACTCCCAAGGATCGCCCATAATGCCTTTCAATAACCTATGACATGGAGATGTTTGCTGAGCATCACCAGGTGCATTAGGGGCTGCCTGCACCACAGATGCACTTAGGTCTTTTGTGACTGTTTGCACAAACTGAGAGGCAGACGAAATGATGGACAGGTTAATGCACATAACAACATAAACACATCATGCATTCTGTGGGAATCCCAGAAACAAATGTCAGCTGAATTAATCATAATGTATTTTTCATTGTTTCATGTGGCTGTGCCAAACTGATAATACTTGTGTTATCTTTGTAAATTAATGTAGCTATAGAAACAAAGAACATGTGTACTGTTCATTCGCAGAACAATAGAAATAATTTCAATCATTGATTACTGAGGGTTTTATTTTTCCCTTTGGAATAGTGGTGCTATTAATATGGATTTCTGTGAAGACCTTTTGTACCAGTTGATGAGATGAGAGACCTAATATAGAAAAATGTCTTCATTGTGTCATCATGAATACCATTTATACTTAAGTTTTACTTAACATTAGTGTTAGCATTTAAGATTTTTTTTTTTTTTTAATGTCATGGCCTTAATAGGATTAGGAACTGCAAAAAAAATCTGTGCTGTGGGTTGCTGACTAAACTAAACTAAACTAAACTAAACTAAACTAAACTAAACTAAATGGAACTGAGCAATAAAAGAGAACAGGACAGAGCAGTGCAACTAATAGCGCAGTAAGAGCAGCCCTCAGTACCTTTTGGGGTGCGTTGATGACTCCCAGACTGTAACCGTACTGCAGAGACCCCAGAGCTGCTGTGAACACAGCCAGGGCCAAAGTGCCTGTTAGCTGCTGCAGAGGTCAGAGGTAATCAGTGCATTAAAAGACAGATATGAATGTATGGACATACACAACCACACACATGCACACACACACACACACACACACACACACACATGCACGCCAGCATGCACACACAAGTGCAAAATTGTGCAAAAGTATGTGCAAAAATATTCACATAAATGCACAAAAAATGCACTCACTCCAACTCTCAGACAAATGAATACACACATGCAAGTGCATGTAGAGATGCACAAACACACAAACCAACTGCGGTATATGCATCAAAGAAACACAACATGCTATTTTTTTCAGTCTGGAAAGTCCCATCACATCTACATAATGGAAATGCTTCACTGCTTTGTGCTCTATTTCTACAAAAGTGTATATAACATATAGAGTTTACAGTGCATAAGCATATTGAACACACTGACTAGTTTTTGACTGGGATCAATTTGAATTCTCATTGCTGTGCCGAAGACATATTAGAATTGAATACATTATACTGATTAGCAAAAGACAATGAGAGTGCAAACAGAAGAAAGAAACCTTATCAGTCATATCATAACAAAGAACCAAACCTTGGAGCCTAATAAGCTGCACTTTTTTTTTTTTTTTCAGGAGCTTTCTGAAGTAAATGACACCCTGAGTGCGTAAAGCTTCAGATCTCAACAGTTTTATTGCATGAAAAACCCAAGAACCCAAGAAAAAAACATCTAATTGCAAAAAGTGCTTACAATATTCAGTATAATTGTTTATAAAATATGCGATAGTGATTTGTTAAAAATGTGAAGCATGTCCTTACCTTTCCTGACTCCATGATGGGTCCAGAGTGTAAGTCCAGAGAGCAGGTAATGATCAATGAGGTTGCACATCTGATCACGCTGTGTCCACGCCAATGTCTACACACTTGCGCACACACACACACACACACACACACACACACACACACACACACACACACGCGCGCGCGCGTCTACTGACAGACACTTACTCATTAACACAGCAGTGTTTTCTGTCTTGTTCTATACACGCAAGCATTACCCCTAAATTTGAAAATATTCATTATGATTACACAATCTGAAGACTGGGGGGGGGGGGGGGGATAGAGTCTGAATCTGCATGATGCCACATAGTGACACATCATACATGATATGGAGGTACATGAATAATCCTGTATAATAATAATCTGTAGTGTGTCTGTATAGTAAAAGTGTAATAGTCAACCAGCAGCCTCTATGTAGGGCACATGTTGTTATGCTCAAATTTAAAGTGGTGCTCGCTGGTGCTGACATCTGGACAGCACTTAAGTCTCCCCCTCTCTCTCCCACACATGCACACACAGACACACACACTATTAGGGTTAATATTATACTTCAGGGACAAAGTCTGACGGTCAGTTTATCTATCTCAGCTGATAGAAAATCGCACACTTGCACAAAAGACACAGTCCCTCCCTCACAAACACGCTGGAACAAAAACACACGACTCCGGTATGACAGCGTAATGCTCTAGTTTCATTTATTTCTCTCTTACAGCATCTCTTTTACAAAACAAATAAACCCCAAAACAGGACATTAGTAATGCTCTTTCGAAGTAAAGAAAAAAACAAGAAAGAAAAAGAAAACAACAAAGAATACAGTGGTTTTATCTTTGAAAGGAGAGTGAGTCCTCAGTGTAATGACCGTCAGCCTTTCCAATGGGAAGAGTGAATGCCATGATGGACAAATATAGGGATAGCCCTCCCCTCCACACACACACACACACAAACATGCACAGTAACACCCTTTCTTGCTCCACATACAAACAGACACCTGCATGCACGTACACACACAGATATACACACACACACACACGCACAGGGAAGACAGTAGTTTCTTCAGCTCAGCTCTTTATTGCTAAAACGTTAGCCTGCTCCCCCTAACAGAGCCTACTTCATTAAACCTAACTTACAAACACCTAATGATGTCGGTGTGAAAAGATCACCGCGTCGGCCTTGGCGACATGACAGAAAAAAAACAGCTTACTTTTCATCGGTTAATTAAAACAAAGAAAAAGAAAACAGTTGATTCAGATGGTCATTATGTTTTTGGAGAGTATGCATATTATTTTCTGTAGTCGTGACTCTATGAACCATGGGCCAAAACAAAGTCAAACTATCTCCATCGGACCATAAGACTAATCTGCATTACACAGCTCTCCAACGTGGATGAGAAAACATTATGCACGGCGTAGTCCACCTTTTATACAGTGTTACAAACTTAATACAGTATGCATTAATGATTGAGCAGTACTAAACATATTTTTTTAAAAAAAAACAAAAACAAAATGGCAACATTTTATCATACTGTATTTGATTACTCCTTTCAAAGAATAAATCAAATTATCTTAAAGTCATTAATGTACATCTCCATCACAGAGACACATAATATCATCGATGTGTTAAAATTAAATCATAACACAAGGAAAATGTGTTAACAGTATAGGCAATAATAATATTAATCATAATCATAATAATAATAATCTGTTGGCCTCCGTTTCAGTTTTGCTTACATCATGCTAGGCACTGTACAAACAGTTAGGAGCCAAAATCGATCAAGGAGGAGCACAATTCAATAGGACACCAGATATACGGTGAGTGCTTTTACATGCCACTGGTATTCTGGATACTATCTCATATCCATATTCAGGATAAGCTGTCAATATGAATCTTCATATATAGCAATATCTCTGTGTTCACGAACAACCAGGATATTTTGAATCCTGCCATGGTAACAGGAAAGCAAAAATAAACTGATCATACTGGCTATTTTTAAATGAGTGTGGTGTCTAGATAAGTCACCAAAAAGCTAAAATGGATCAGTGATAATATCAGAATAATAAGTCTGCATGTAAAATGCACTCAATGCTGCTTTTAACACGTTCAAGGAAAAATGAAGTTCACACACGGACAGAATTGCTCCATTCGTTTTCTCAACATTGATTTCAATGTCCCATTTTGATTATTCCACGTTGATTTGAATGGGACTTGATGTGAATCGCCTCTAATTTTCTCCGTCTTTTCAACATCGAGTCATACGCGCATGCGCGCGTGCACACGCTCACACTCACACTCACACACACCCACATATAGACTCCTGATTCAGAGACACAAATGTGCTGTACATTTCATCAAGCTTCAGACACTGACTGACTCCAAACTGTTGCACGGGGAAAAAAAAGAAGAAGAAGAAGAAGAGCAGAACAGAAAAAAAAACAACAACACAGATCTAATGAACAGAACGATGCTCTCATTGTTCATTTAATATTACAGTATATCTGATGCAGCACCTTCGGAGTTTAAAGACTTAAGAGTGAAGAGAGGGAGGTTGAGGACAATGATGGCAGGGGGAGGAGAAGAGGAGGAAGAGAGAGAGAGGGGAGGAAGGAGGGGAGAGGACAGGATGGAGCAGCGATTTCGTTTTTAAAGGGACATGGGCGTCATCTTTGCATACTGTTGCTTCCCCGGGCCGTGAGACCACCTAAGACAGAGGAGCGCCTTGCCGTGTCTTTATCAGCAAAACGCGATGGAACACAGAATCACAATTCAATGTACTCGGGGCCAGAGGAGACAGAGAGAGGGAGGAAGCGGAGGTGGAGGAGGAGGAGGGGGGAGTGACAGAGGAGAAAGAAAATCAATCAGGCAGTCTGCTTTCACCGCCAGCAATCCTGGGGAGATTTGAGGTCCCTCCGCTCCACTCCCCGCACTGTCATATTCAAGAAGTATCTATTTAAATTCATATTAAATCTTACTCGGCTATTCTTCCTTCACCCTCAGAGGTGCGGTTCCCGGGGAATGAACCCACACACAGCAGGCGGGACGTGAGGGAGATGAGGGAGGGGAAGATGGAGGGAGGGAGGACTGAAAATGTAACGATCAGATCCACCAGGGAGAAGGGGAGGAGAGGTGGAGGTAGGAAGGAGGAAGAGGAGAAACATAGGGAGACAAAAGTATCGTGTAGCTCTACAGTGGTTCTACAGTTGTTGAACACTTGAATGCACTGGTCCTTTCGGAGGGCAGAGACAGAGACGGACAAAGAGGGAGAGAGAGATACAGACAAAGACAGAAAGAGAGAGAGAAAAAGAGGATATTTGGAAAGCCAGTGGCACCAGTTTGCCAGTCAGTTGAGTAGCAATGGCTTCTGCGTGACCCAACAATACCCAGGGTAACATGTCTCTTCATTTAGAGTGGGTCTTTTATTTATTCATTTATTTATTTTTTTTCTCTACAATATCTTTGACATTTTTCTACAGTGTTTTAGTCAAGAGTTCACTTCCGGCCTCCCGGTCCATCGACTTATTTGATTGGTGCGAGATGAGCCTTAGGCTGAGATGGATTGCTGGGCTGGCCAATGGGAGAGTGAGGCAGAGCAGAAAGTGGGAGGAGCCATCACCAGTTCATCATAGAGTTCCTGTTGAGGGTCATGAAGAAGACCTGGCTGCTGCCACCCGAGCGCACCGATGCAAAAAATACCTGCACAGACAGAGAAGGTGTCACAGGTTTCAGTGAAAAATGCTGTACATTCATTTTTCAGAAAAAAAAACAAAAAAAAAAACATTGAGGTTCAAGTCTTATCAGAGGACAAGTTTGCTATTTTGGAACTGAGGCCCTGTTTACAGATTATCTGGCATCATCCTCAGACGTAGACACCAGAATTTCACCAGTCTCTTCAGTATTGATCCTGATGTCGATGTGCTGCAGGCTCCCGCTCGACTACAACAGCGATCAATGGGGTAATCGTAAGTGGCTTTGAAAAACTAAGATAACGCTGCCTTTCTGAAACAGGAAGTTCGGTGTAGACTCTCTCTCTGTTCTCCTGAAAAAGGTATCGCAAACCGAGCAGACCGGCAATGAAAGCCTTTTGGGACTTTTGGGTTTTGACTGCCTCCACATGGGACTCACTGCTGGACTCCAGCTAGACTCTCCTGACTGGGCAGAGCGCAGCTACAGCGTGGAAATTTACAATTTAAAAGGTCGCGCTTGGTTTGCGAACAAACGTACTTCTGCTTAAAACAAAGCAATTCATCAACAAGAGATTCAATGATCAGGAGAATATTCTGAGAGCATACATCAAGCTTCCAGTTTCATCAGCGTTATCATTCCAAATGGCAAACTTGTCTTTTAAATGAGGAACGGCTGCATCCTTTGAAATTCTAGTATTCTGTAGGCAGGTAAGGGGAAAAGCATTTTAATAGCACCAGCAATAGTCAATACTGGCTTTTATTTTCATGTCAGCAATCATTCTGTGAGTGCAGATGTCACACTTTATATACAGAGCAGCATGATGAGTGATTTTATGGAAAGCTTGGATAAACATTTGCCATCAACACATCTTAGCTACAGCAGTCAAATGATCATATATCTTCTGACATCCAGGATTGTCTCTGTCAAAACCAACTCAAGGCTGAAGGGGAAACTTGAATCGAATTCATCAAGTCAAGTCACTTCTGTTTACACGTCATTCAAAAACAACACAACCATTTTGCAGCAAAGCCTTTTACAAAAAGCAGAGGACAAAAGGAGACGGAACAATGGAGCGTCAACAGCACATCTACGACATACGGGAAACTGGAGCAAGGTTAAAAGCATGAGACAAGACGGAGCATGGAGGAACAGGGCGGCAACATGGCACACGAGCCCACAGAGCCCGCGGTGTTTCACCTTGTCGTTCCGCTCACAGAGGAACTTGAGTCTCTGGGCTCTCTTGTGCATGAAGACTCCATCCAGATGGCCCGTCTCCACTGACCGGATCTCGATGGCCTTCTCCCCCCAGCCCATAATCTGGTTAGAATGGATATAGGCTGGAAAAGAGGAAACGCCAAAGATGTATAGGCATCAATGGAAATGTATTCATTTTTCTTTGTTTCATTAGTATGACCATTTAAGGTCGTCCCACTGAGTCTGAGGCTCACAGTGATGACCTGGCCAAGACAACAGGGGCACATTTAGCTCCAGAAAAACAACAACAACAACAAAAATGATATTTTAGTATGATATTTTTGCTTAATAAACTATATATCAAAGATTCAGATAGATTATCTGATGCCAATCATTTTAACACGCTGCAGGCTGCATTAACACAATGATAATGGTAAGTGTAATACCTCTGTCTGCCACATGAGGGCAGTGAAATACAAGCTATTATACTTGAGCTAGCCAATGCAAGCAGCTTTGTGTGCTGAGCAATTAATGCCACATTGTCAGGGTGAGAGTTGTTCACAATCCAACACCAGGATATACAAAAGTCTTTACTTTTATCCACGCGGTGCAGGCCAAATGTGCAGGTGTTAATCTGGGGTCTGTTTTGAGTCAGGATTAAGCAAACTGAGAAGCCCGTGAGAAGCCCTGAAGAGCAACGTCACAATGAAGTCTGAACCTGTGGCATTATTTGAGGCTTACGGCTGCAGTCTACCAACTGGTTGATGTTGGTGCTTTGCATTAAAATAGTGCTCACAGATAAATCACTAAGTCTCTCTCTCTCTCTCTCTCTGCCTCTCTCTGTGTCTTTCCCCCTTACATATACTATTGATTGCTTACATGAATCCTTTTTATTTTCTCTTTCCCTGATCTCCCTCTTCATTCTTGCTCCGACTAAACAGCTGTGGGATTTTTCCTATATGCAGTGAAGACTTAAACTAGGTTTTTGAATGTAATTAAACTTTAAGTGAACCCCCTAAGCTTGGTTCTCAGAGGCCTACAAACACTATTGATCTGCACTGCAACACATGGGCGTATGCCATTACGGTGATGTAAAACCTCTTTTTTTCTCTGTTTACTACTTGGATAAAAATTTCATGTTGATGTTTTCCTGTTACGTGCTCTGCATGTTTGATGATTACAGGGTCTAAGATACACATTCATATCAACCAAACACGTACATGCATGCACACACTACGCACACACACACACTAAATGGGGTGGGGCGTACCAACGGAGGTAGGCATCTCTCCCCATTGTAGCACCACGTCCTTAGTGATTCGACCGTAGGTGTTGACGTAAACACCTTCGTCCTCGTAGCACAGCAGCATCTCCATCCCATCGGTCTTAGGGAGCACCACGATGGCATGGGGTGTCACCTGGCTCTGGATCTAAACACACACAAACACACACACGTATACACAAGCACATGAACATCCAGATGCATGTGTGCACAAGGCAAATATTGAAGGAGCTTTATCTGAATCTGTTAGATTTAATCATAATCTACAAATGATTAAAATATTAGAGGTTTCAGCATGGGAATTTGACACAAGAGAATTTGGGTGCTATCTGGCTCTTTTCTGGATCAGCCAGTGCTCTGTAAACCTGTAACAGCGAATGAGTGGACATATGCAAGGCTGTCAAATATCAAGACCGTTGGTGCAGCGATAAGGGCTCACACTCGGTCACTTTACCTGAGAAGACCAAAAGGGCAAATTATGAATGTCAAGGACAAGCATTTTTCTCTGACCTTCATCAACAAAAACATCATCAGGAGTGTTGGGAACACATACACACACACACACACAGTTTAAGCAGGTTCAATCTGTGCGTTAAACGCCATGTCTAGCCTACTTCACAGGTAAGACGGGATTATTTCAGTAGGACAGATCAGTGACAAGAGCTATGACAAAATTCATCTTAGCCTGTGGAAAACGTAAAAATGTATTTAAACAAGAACCGTGCAAAGTCACGTTTTTGCTGCATGTATAGCTCTGCGTGCTTTTTGCTGTGCTGTGTTGTGGTTAGACATTTGTATTTTTATGTTTTCAAAGGGGTCCAAAGAATTTCAAACCAAATACTTGTGGCCACTTTGGACACTTGGATCTGGTTATAGGACATGCAATTTCTGGAATATTGTCAGGTGAGTGTTTTAAGACTTTTTTTTTTTTCTCTAAACATAATGAGCAATACGAGTGACTTTAAATCTGTGATGTGTTGTGGCTCATCTTGGCGAGCCCAAAGATCTCACTGACTGGATATTCAGAGCCGTGTGATGTCTCCAGTGAGGATAAGATGAATTTATTCAAGCAAACAGAGATCTAACTATGTTAACCATTCATTAACAGTGTGATGAATTATACCGTACACAGACATATGTAATCTACTTCTACTGTGTATCGACTATGGGGGGGATTTAACTAAGGATCTATTGATCTACTCTAAAGGGCGGATGGCAGGATGTCACCTTCATCTGTTGGGTGGATTGGAAGAGAAGATGGCAGAGAGGGAGAAAGAGAGGGAGCATAGATGAAAGGCAGAAACAGTAAAAGACAATCACCACCGTTTATCAGCAAACAGCACAAAGAGTATTTCCACATAACAATTGAAGATACACACAAAACGTAAGCTAAAGGAATAAATAAAGGCCTTTGGAAAACTTGCGGTGCAACAATCAATTTGGTAGCAGAATCACCTGCATATTTAGTGCATTTTAATGTTTTTTGAGATAATACAAAGCCACACTGTACCGGCCCCTTAACATAAAGAAGGGGAAAAGGAGCTCCCGTGCACCATAGAGTTTAGTGCACTAAATAAATATACAGACGTAAAACTACTATTAATCTTTTACTTGCATGACAGCAAATCAATCAAAGAGGTTATTGGCCAGAAATGTCTATATTCCTTGAAGGAAATCCAACACACTGTCCCGCAGGGCAGCGTGTGAGTCACTGCTGACCTTAGCAGGGGTGAGGATTGGCAAAGGTTATAAAATCAATGTGGATAATACAGTACGACTTTATAATGAGAAATACCGTTGGCTCATGCGTAGTGTTTAATTCAAAATGCATGAGGGCTGAGAGCGGCTCGTTCGGAAAAGAAAAAAAAAACGTAGGGGATTTCTACAAGAAGCACACACACTTACATGGGAGGGGATGTAGATGTCGTACGGATTGCCAGAGTCCACATCGATGACATGGAAGCCAACGCTGGAACCATAAATGACCTTTAACCTCTGACCTTCCTCCACCGTCAGGTCGACCAACTGGGGACGGTGCTGCAGCTCAGTGAATGACTGACAAAATTTAAAAAAAAAAAAAGAAAAAGAAAAAGAAAAAAGGTCAGGCAAGGAGGAAACGGATGGAGTAAAGGAAACAGAGATCGGGAAGACGGGGGTCAGAGGGAAGCCGAGTGTTTACACAACAGAGATGGAAAGTGTGTTTTGTACGTCACACTGAATACAGAGGTGAATGTCCCTGGCCATGCTGCCATTTGATTTGAAACACACTTTTAAACTATTTCTAGAGATCTGAGGTTTGACATCAACTCTTGGATTATATATTATACTGCAATCTTGAAATAAATAAGGTTACTCAGACAGAACGTACATGTGAGTAATATGTATTTCATGAAAATGGACTACAAACAGGCCTACAAGTCCTACAAATCATTGAAGCGTTTAATGAGTTCAGATTTATCCTCACATCACACAGAGTAATCCAGGAGCAACGGAGCTATTGAGACATAACCGATCTCGATTTATGGCAGATCATATCAGCATATTTCCTCATGGGATTTTTCTTTTAAAACCTCTGACTCACTGGTAATGACTTACCCACGGTCCTTCTTTATAATGGATCAATCTAGTCAAACCATTCCCACGCATTATGTGGCAATGTGTATTTGCATGTGTGTGTGTACGTGCAGGTGTTAACGTGTTAATTTTGCATCTTACCTTGAAGGCCATGAACTTGTGGTAGGGTTTGGGAGCCCAGGCGTAGATTTCCACTGAGTTCTTCAGAGCGATCACCAGGAACTTAATCCTCTCGTACTTCACTGAAAACGTGGCAGAGGCGCACGCAGGTCAAGGGTGCACTTATCTTGATTCAGGTTTGATTCAACCAACAAAAAAGACGTTTCCAACCCAACCCCCGAAAACCTCCTAGATTAGGCTCTGTAGTTAATCCACTTCAAGAAAATTTCAAGAAAAACAGCACTGTCCAGCTGTATTTTTCAAACCACACATAGGATTTTTTTTTTTTAACTTTATTTAAAGGTGATACGTGTAGCATCTCGTGTCTCTTGGAATTGAGACCATACTCATCCCCCTATTTGTACCCATCCCCCTCTCAGTTGTTAGTCCTCCTGCCTTTTTTCAAGAGCAAAAAAAAAGGTTAAGAACCAATAACACCCCTTCATAACAGCCAGGGTTCATTCTGATGAGACGAGATGACATGAAAGTGAATAGATGAATGGATGTTGACTAGATGTCGGTATGATGTCCTGCAATAACGTTGGAAACCTAAGTGAATATGGTGCCAAAATTCGAGTTCAGCGGGTGTTTTAATATGAATTGATGCCAGGCTGTAATATCACAACATGAAAGTTTTGTACTTGTTTGAGCTGAAGTTGAACCTGCACATCACGTAAACCTCCAAACGTCTGCCTGCGATCATTTGTCAATGCACGCCACGTAATTGAAAAAATAGAGAAATAGAAAATATTTCTCATTCACTTTGTCAAATCCCCTCCAGACACACACACACACACTCACACACACATAGCCTTACCAACTTTATAGTGCACACAGCCCTCCAGCTCCCCCACAGTGATCCAGCCCTGCTTCTTCTCCACTTCTGGGTCGTTGTGTAATATCCTGTTCCTCAGCCAGGACAGGTAGTAGACACGCAGTTTATTCTTTTTTCCTGACACAGGAAAGAAAGAAAGAAAGAAAGGGAAAGAAAGAAAGAAAGAAAGAAAGAAAAAAGGGCAGGCTTGACATTAACATGCATATCCACGGGTGATCAGATTGTAATCACGCTCCGCTACTATGTTATGTCAGAGATAGTGGCAGACTTGACAAAAATTTATTGTCAGTAAACTTGCGCATGGCGACCAAGAGACATAAATATATACGATCAGTTTTGGCAAGGGAAAGAGCAATCTGATTTTAACGTGTGTGCATGGAGATGCTAAATCAAATGTAGACACAACGCAGATACGAGACGCATGTGCGTGCCAGCTGGGAAAGGAAATGTGTGTGTGTGTGTGTGTGTGACCTACCAGATATGGTGACTAGTACATTGAGCCCCTCCAAGACATCCATCTGCAGGAAACGCCGTCTGGTGATCAGGTTATAGACTTTTCCCTGACCACTTCGGTCAAGCAGCATTAGTCCATTTTCTGTGCCCACCAACAGATTCACACCTATACACACACACACACACACGCACGAGTTAGAGACAGAATGATAAAAAGCCATAATACATATACATAGAGATGTGCTACATATCTAAAGATTCCTCGTACCCCAGAGTGCAGCACACAGGATCTCGGAGTTGAAGCGCTTCTTGTATTTGCGGATCTCTGGCGTGTCGCTGTGGGGTCTGATGTTGGTCGGGTTGACGTTGACCACAGAGATCTTCCTGGCTTCGTTTAGTCTGGCTTGTTCCTGCCTCAGGAGCTCATTGGCAAACATGGCTAGAGTGCAGAGCGGGAGACATTTGATTTGGTTTTGTTGTTTCATTAAGGATAAACCTGACTGCCACAATAAATTCAGAGTCACTTCCAGAGCGGTCCTCATGATGCACAGGCAGCGAAATTGGCTGGACTGATAACAGAAAGCAGGATGTCTTTTGCAAAATCGTGCTGTGATTGGTTAACTCTCTCACCTGCTGCTGAGTTCTCGTCATCGTTTTCACTGGGGGAGGTTTGATAGACACGCGGATCAACAAATGGGGTGAAGGAAGCTTTGGACCCGCCCACACCGAACTATGAGAGAGAAAACAGAGACTGATTAATTCGCAACAGTACACAGACACACGCACGCCATGCAGGATAGCCCAAATTTACTCCAGTAACATCTTAGAATCTGACTTTTTTGACCAATTTAAAAATATATCATGTTGTATATGCCAATAAATCAATGTTTTACCTTGTAAAACAATATAAAAATACGTGTTGAAGTGAAACTTTTGCCTGTGCCTTCAAGCTCTTCAGCCAATGATGTTTCTAACATTTTTGCATTTCCATCCTATAGCATGTCCCACTGGCCCTCTATACAGCTATACAAAGCTGTAATCACGAACTGCATAATTTCATCTTTAGTAAAATTTACTGTTTCGACACATTCTGAAATATACCTAGGCGCTTACAGGCCATTTGATTAAAGCTGTAATAATCAAAATTAGCTTGCTTAAAGTAAGGACTATATAGACTAAACTGACAAATGTGTGGAAAAAACACTTTGGTCCATAAATCAGAAATCTTGTTGGCTTGAAAAAACAATTGACAGAACAGTTGAGCTTCATATTAGTGTTACTGATAAGTCATTTACAGAACAGCACTTGTTTTGGTACTCGTAATAATAACCACATGCAGGACTGCAGTATTATTATACATAGCAACATGAAACCTTCCACCATTTCCATTGTATTGGAATTAAATTGATGAAGTGAAATGCTGGGGTTTTCGTCCTTGTAACTAAATTATTTATAGCCTATATTCTTGTGTATTGTGTTACAGTGACTGATAGATTTAAGAAGAGATTAAGAGTTGATCCAGACTTGGTCACCTCTGAAGTGTGACCTTATGGCAGGAGCTGCTGAGCTGCTGCCAGAAAAGACCAAGGGCCGATCAAATTTGGTAGGGCACACAATCGGAAAAAACCTTAGCGTTAATTTATAGTGTTTTATTGAACCGACTCCCAGTGGGAACATAAGGTAAAAACAAGATTTAAAAAAAAAAAAAAAAAAAAAAAAAATCGACTGCTGTGTGTAATGGCTTGGCTACACAGCTGAATTTATCACAGTCCAGTGTGTAAATTCTGCTTAGTGTGGGGCTGGGTCATGGCTGGTTGGTAACACAAAAAAGTTTGTTGTTTTGTTTGAAAATATTGTTAATAATAATAATAATAATAATAAAAATGACTAATAAAGATGAACACGTGCCAAATAAACAGACTTGCAATCAAAGCTGTGTCCCTATTGTGCCGGGACATTGTGGCATTTGTGTCGTTGGCGTCACACTGAAAGCATATCATGCATTTTTGTTTATTTTGTTTTGTCTCCGTTCTTGCTGCAGCAACTTTATTTAGTATTGCCTTGTGTATGCCGGTATAAATTTATGTGGCCCAGTGGCACAGGCATATACAACACGCTCTGGATTTGTTGGCTGCCTCTCTATATTTCACTTTCTCTATATTTTCATTTGACGCATAATGCCCTGCTTGTGCTGCGCTCTTGTTTTTTTTTTTTTTTTTGTAGCCTTAGGTGTTATTTACATGGGGACAATGAAATGTGTCTTATTTCCCCTCTGATGATCTAAACCCCAAAAATCAAAAATCCAATGAAAGGCTTTCTCTCTCTGATACAGTATGCGTCTCTGCGTACAGTATGCAATGTTTGATCACTGGCAACAGATACTGACACAAGGACTCATGCCGCAGGTAGAAAGGACACATCAAGGGTAAATTATATGCATTTGCAAAAGTAGTCCTAACCTCTAATGCCTCACCATAACAGTTACACCGGTGAGGATGTGAGAAAAGTTGAAAGTTGAAAAATGAAATCTTCACTGAATATCTAACAGCCAGGATGAAACTAGAAGCAGTGGTGACTTGGAGCGTACAAAACACTATGGCCTTACTTGAACAGACCCTTTGGGATGAGAGATAGGCTAAAGAGAGAGAAATCCGAACTATCATAAAGTCTCCAAAATGCATCAATCCAGCACCATGTCCATCCTCACGTATGGCATCATGTATGCCTCGAAACACCTTGGCTCTCAGGAGACCAAGCAAGACTGTAACAATACGGATAGCGGCCCTTGCAAAGCCTTTGAAGTTGATCCTGTATTTGAAGTGGAGTTGGACCAGAGTGAAGCGCTGGCCAGCGGAGAGCAGCTAGCTACAAAACACAAGCCCTGCAGGAGGAGGCTCTCCATCGAGACACTGAGGAGCCACAGGCCCTCCTCTGAGAGCAAGGCTGCCCAGCTCAAAAAGGCCTGACGCCAAGAGAAAGGGGAAGACTGCTGAAAGAAAGAATGTGTCTTCTGAGTACCAGGTATCTGAGAGAATTAGGCTCAACCAAGAAAGAATGAACCTTTCCGCCGAAAGAAGAAATGTCTCATCTCCTCAAGAGAGTTCCAGTAAGCAAAGCTCTTCTGAATGAATGTCTTCCTCAACCGGGCTAAACACTAAGATTGTACACACATTCATACCACACACACACACACACCTACACACTCACATGTAAACACTCTCCAGAGTGCCCAAAGGTAAAGCGCTGTGAGATTCCTCTTATCATTCCTCTCGGAGTGAACAGCTTGCTTTGGGAACTGTGCACAGTTACCATTTACTGCTCTCCCACATTTACTTTTACAGATACACCCCAAACCCTACCCACGATACACCTCCCCTCCGTAATTTTATCTAAACAAAACATATCTCCAGTGATATTCTCAATAATAATGAACTGTGTTTAGTTTCATTTCTATAGAGAACTGCAAGTTAGCCTATAGCCAGTTGCATGCAAAGTACCAAATAGCAGCTCAGACAAAATGCCATTGTGATTGGCTGTTGCTGATCATATGCACAACCACTGTATAACTCAATTCATTGCAACATATAGAGATTATATGGAGGAATAATTCAGATTATTAGGATTTGATGTGTTTTCATTTAGATTTGCAGCAGCTGACAAGCATGCCACCTGACCTTACGAAGATACTATCTTGGCTTTTCCTTCAATTTGTCATATTTCCGTGAGTAATTTGTGCAATTAGAATACACTTGTGTTTCCATCAGCCTGGCCCAGGGGAACATGAAATTATGAGTTTTTTTCTCAAAATATTAACCCCCGCCCGCAACTCTGTATTTTTTTTTTTTTCTCTCCCTGCAGTGACCTTAATACACCATCATAGGGAGAAGTTGCTGAACAAAGTTGTTTTATTAATTTGGTATCCTGTGTGGATCTCCTTGCTGCTACTCTACATAAAGAAATGTAAATATACGAACAAACATCAGCGGCTGAAGTGCTTGAACACCTGATGACATAGGCAAAACTGCCGCTTCAATGCATATTTATATACTGTGTGAAGAGGAAATAAATGGCTGCGTTGACAAGTATTTTGCAAGATGTTTTTTTTTGCCCCATTGGCCTTCCATAACAAGTATGCATGAAGTGTGTATACGTGCGTTATGTGTGTGTGTGTTGAGTGTCTGACCTCGCCCATGTCAGCCAGCTCCTGCAGGGCTGTGGTGGGCGTGGCTGAGGGAGAGTTGCTCTGCTGCACCAGGTCAGGCAGGTTACCGTGGTTACTGTGGTTCCCAAAGCCATTGCTCTCGGTGTGCCCGCCTCTCCTCCTCTCCTCTGCCTGAGGGAGAGAGAGAGAGAGAGAGAGAGAGAGAGAGAGAGAGAGAGAGGAGGGAAGGGGGTCCAAATGAATCCAATATGAACAACAGGAATAATCAAAAATGGTTTGTTGACTCTCTCTGTGTGTGTGTGTGTGTGTGTGTGTGTGTGTTACCTCTCTCATCACCAGAGTGCTGTCCTTGGAGCTGTTATAAGCATCTCCCAGAGAGTCCTCTGTCAGCCCTCCATACGACTCACCACTGCTCTGCACTGCTGGCCTGCATGCACACACACACACGCATACACACACACACACACACAGGCAAAATCCAATAATTTAAAAAAAAAAAAAAAAATTCTTCCAAAACTATACTGACAAGTTACTGGCACGGCAAATGTTCTCAAGACATGCATAGCTCAACACAGATGAACACTGACAGCCTTGACTTAAAGAGAGAGAGAGGGAGGGGGTGAGAGAGAGAGAGAGAGAGAGAGAGAGAGGGAGGGGGAGAGAGAGAGAGGACAACTCACATGATGCGTGGGATGTCGCTGACAGCAACAGTCCCATCATGCCCCACTGTCTCTCCGTCCTCGTCACTGCTCTCTGATTCCTCGCTGGAGGAGGAGTAGTCTGTCACCTTCACCACAACAACCAAAAAGTCAGAGCAAACCCCAGATCTGCGTGAATGCACATCAGCACAAGACAATTGTGATCTGCACTGGAAACCACAGCAGGAGTGACCCATCGTGCATGTGGGCCTGCTTACATCGCAGAAAATAACAATGAAGTGAGGCTGCACTCAAATATAGGAAAATAAAAATAAACTCATTCCTGATTGGAAGAGGCCTCATAATATAAACATTATATCATGTAATACAAATACAATACAAACAAACATTTCCTGAAAATTTAAAGTTTCCTTAGGGAAAAAAAAAAAAAGGAGCTGCACTTCAAGGCATTGCACAATGACCTTAGCAACAAAAAGTTAAGAAACAGATGATTATTTTTATTCAAGTTTATTGAAGAGAATGAAACTGTGCTAAGAGAAAGCTTTGTGACCAACCTCATCAAACACTATTTGATGAGCAGTTAGTGCAAGATTGCTTTTTTTCCTTCCTGTTTTCTAGATTTGAGCAGTAGTCAGTGGTTTCTTTGACTGACAACACAGCACAGGACCTGGAGTGTACTCCTGCCTGTATTACATAGCTTCTTAATATAAACTATAATGTTAGTGACTTCATCATCTTCATCATTATTTATCTTTTAATAAAAGATAAAAGTGGAATGAGGTAATCCTACCGTCTTTTCAATGGGAATCTATTTGTTTCCTGAATTTTCTTGAATCAAGTGTCATTTTCTTTTATATTAGTGGGCTGATCTGCCTTATTTTGCCTTGTTTCATTATATTTATATTGATTACTTACACTTACATATTTGTAAGATTTTAACACTGACTATGAGACCAAAGGGCTTGTTAAGATGGAGGTTTTTAGCAGTGCATCATCACCATCATTAGGGTCAGTGTACCTTGACTGGAGGTCTGCTGCCCTCCTCCACCCGCAGCTCTCTGAGCTCCTTCGCTAACGCACTTAGGTCCTACAGACGGAGACGGAGACACAGACACAAAGAGAGGAGAGAGAGGGAAAGTCATTTAGCTGATTTGTTCTCTCATCATTAGTCCCGGAGCCTGGAGAGAGGGTAGCGACAAACAGAGAAGGGCAGAGGGCAGAACAAACCATCAGCATCATGACAGAAAGGACAGTTCACTGATGTCTCCGGGCCCGTACGCTTAAAGTATCTCTTAATCAGGAGCGCTGATCTGAGACCTGTTTGTCCACTGGGTTACGGTGAAGCTCTTAAGGTTATGAGACGTGACAAGCAGTCACAGCTCAGCACTTCTGTTCATTCATCAACAAAAATTTACTTTACAAACACAGGTCCAAACGACAGCCAAAGAGAGGAAAATCAGGCTTGATACTAGCGGAGGGCAGCGTCACTCTGCTCTCCTCTACCAAACACCCCCATGCCAACCGGCCCCTGGCCCCTCCCTCCCCCCCATCCCTCCCATTTGCCCCAGTCAATGGATCAGACCAAGTCATGCAGACGGGTTGGGGGGGGGGGGGGACCGCCATACACGGTGGGCTTACCAGCTCCTCCTGACCCAGTAACCGTGACAACAGAGAAACAGGAAGAGAGATGGGCTATTCAGAGATTGTTCAGGTGCTTGGCGATTCATCAGGTTACACACACACGCAGTCGCGCGCACACACACACACGCACGCACACGCACGCACAAACAGAACACATGCACCGATACACGCACAAGCACGCATGCTCAAGTACTCGCTCCATCATCAATGTGTGTGTGCTTATCCGCACACACACACACACACCGCCGACTCCATAACACCCTCACACGAAGGCAGGTGTTTCAAAGTTTAAAAAGGAAGAAAAAGTAATCTTCTTGTGAAACCGACTCCACCATGCCAGGGGGGAAAGAGGGGCTCGGGAGAAAACTGAGGTGCTGAAAAGGGGTCAGGAGTGTCACTAACCTCGTCTATGGCTTTCTTATAGCTCTGAGGAGTGGAGGGAGGAAGAGAGAGAGAAAGAGAGAAGCAGATGAGTCGCAGAGAAAAAAAAAGGAGAGAAGGCCTGTAGAAGACTCCCAGAGGAGAAAATGAAGATGGAAAGTTTGCAGGTTTGTGTGCGTGTGTGTGTGTGTGTGCGTGTGTGTGTGTGCTTGAGTGTTTGACTCACTGCAGGTCTGCTAGGTCTAGCTGACTCGCGACCTTCTTCTTGTTTGGGCTTTGGCTCCTGATTGGCTCCTGGAGGGGATCCTTCCTGCTTGGTTTGACCTATCAGCACAAAGAAGAAAATGACACAGTTACTCTTTCATCCGACACGACAAAAAACTTCACTTCACTTCACAGTGGAATCAGATAAATGCTATGCTATTTATATCCTCAAACATCATTACTTTTTCATCTCCTCAGCATGCATCAAATGAATTGTCAAACTGTGAAAACGACCAGCAGCAGTAACTAGTCGAGATACATTATGGAAAACAGAAAGACAGAAAAAAACACTGTTGTTTGATGCTGAATCATCACATTTGCAGACTGAATCAAATCATGTAGACCTTGCAAATCTCTTAGCAAACACTCAGATATATTTGATTTGTATTTAATATAGTAATAATGTAATATGTATTTAAATAAAATCTAAATATAATTCTTATAATTCTTGTAACCAATACCATCAATTGTGAACTGCATTAACTTATACAATTTTATTTTATTTTATTTTACTTTATTTCTGATTTATTTATCATGTGTATGTTTGTACATGAGATTTTGTGTTATTTCATTGATAGTGTTATATAGGACTATTACAGTCAGTGTGTTGTATGAGCTGATTGGCCCGCCTGTCTACCTGCCTATCTATGGTACCTCACCATCTCTTGTTCTTTTTAAGGCAACCTGAAGAAGTTCTTAGGACTGAAACATCACTGAATGAAGACATTTGTATTGCAAGTGAAGCAGACAGTGTGTGGGAGTTCCTGTATTTGTGAAATGGGGACCAAAATATATGAATGATATCAGCCCAAAACAGATTCCAAAGACATTGTAGTATGGATTTGCACTCTGCCATAACATCATATTGTGAAATGTTTGTGCTGTCTAGTACTTGCTTGGCTATTATGTTTTCTTTTGTGAGTCCGTCTTAATGCTATCTGTGTCGTCTTTTACATTCTTGGCCATCTCCACTGTCAGCAGACAGAAACGCTGAAAACTAATAACATCTCTAACAAACATAAAACGAAACCTATCCTGCCATACCGCCTTCCCCTCCTCCTCCATCTCTGCGCCATGTGTTTGTCAGGGGGAGATCCATGCATATCTTAGATATCCCTCTGGCCTGTTGTTTGACACATCCCTCTACGCCTCTCTCTATCTCCCTCCCTCATTTCCTCTCTGCCTCTATCTCTCCAGAGGATGAGAGTAACAGGGCACATCAGACAGGTTGATCAGAGCAGAACTGCGACTGACACTGTCCCGCTGATAGCCTCTGAAACTCACAGGAGCCCTGTAAGTGTTTGTGCATGTGTGTGCATGTGTGTGCACGCATGAAGACCGTGCACAAACGTGTTAATTGTCCGCATGCATTTATGCGTATGCGTCTTTGTCGGTGTACATGCGCTCGTGTCCATCTGAATTTGAGCATCTGTGTGTGCATGTGTGTGTGCGCTCATGTTTTACCTCTCCTCTCTGCTGAGCCTCCCTGAGATGAAGGGGAGGAGGACGAGGAGGAGTTGGAGGAGGTTCTCTGCAGCACGGCGTCCAGAGAGAGCTCGGAGCGCCGCAGGTCTGGGTTACTGAAACAACATGAAAACATTTTCACTCATTAACCAGTCGAGGGTAATTACACCGCATATGGAGTCAAAACAGGCGCAGACATATTTGTCACACAAATCCCACTTATTACACCCTCGCTTCACTGCTGCTGTAATGTCACCTCACCTTCCACAGATAATCAGCCCCTGCAGTATAAATGCAGTATCAGTGCAGGGATGGGGAGATTTCCTACAATCAATAGCTACTGCTGGACCAGCGGTGTTTCCTAAGCAATTATGCAGAATGGCCCAGATGTGGAGGAAAATAACATCTATGAAGAGAAAGCTTTGACTTTCACATGAGTAATATGACTAATATTTTCCTTCTGTACAGTGCGATACGGATTAGTGTATCAAAGCTGGCAAATTTGGCAACTTTGATACTGTGGCAAAGAGTCACATCCTCTCTTTCTCTCATAATATCAAGGAAAAGGTTGAAAATCCGACCAGAGTGGTGATATGAGCTTTACCTGGCCCGTATGAGCTGAGATCCAGCGCGAGGGCCCAGACCTACTCCTCCGTTAGGGGAGTTCTTCCTCACCAGGGCTGGGGAGATGGAAGTGGTCCTCTGTGGAACCTGGACACACACACACACACACACATAGGGTTGATCAAGACAACCGGTATAAACTATTCTATTGCTTTGGCATGCTGGGAGCCGCTGCAAAGATCATCAACGAGCTGCGAGCTGAATCACTTACAAAAAAGGAGCTTCAAATTCAGTAAGAAACATCAGACCTGATCAGCTGACAGTGCTGCTGACAGTCTTTGCCTGATGAGACTTTGCTTATCTTAATTTATCTTGACGCATCCTGAGCTGATATTTCCATAACCAACTGCTGGATTAAATTGATCGAATAAATTAAAATACAATGGTAACAACACTGCAAACAGCACCCTAACAATCAAGATGACACACTTTCATGCGTGACTCACATGCTTTATGATAGAGGGCAACTTTAGGAAACAAAAAGAAAGTAAAAGCTTTGTTCACTAAAGCATAGAAAAACATTGAAGTTGTATTTATGTATTGCTTTAGTTTTGTACTTGAAATTTATGTCATGGTGGGTGGTAAAAGTGGGTAAACTTTGTCTCGCAAACAAGCTGGTAGATAACCGAGGCCCTGCTCACACTTGGCTCTAACATCCGTCTCGACTGATCGAATCACAAGTGAGAAAGATCACCGTTCTCACCTGGCGTTATCGTATGTGTATCCAGTGATCTCTTGAAATGAGATTTGTGATTGGTGTCAGACCCTCCAGAAATACCTTGTCCCTTTTTTTTTTTTGTACTTTCATTCCTCTGTGCCTTTCTCCTCACTTCTGTATTGCATTGCTGTCACTGTCTTCCCCGTATCCCGCACCCATTCCATTCCTTATCTCTGGCCCATTTACAAAGCACTGGCATCAAACCTCTGTATTTTAAGAGCGATGAGGACACCACCACCTCACCGCAAAAATGAACTTCATTCAAATTTGTGCTTCATTGCCGCCAGTCCACTTTCATCAAACACTCCCCCCTTCCACAAAGTGACTAGGCGGCCCTCTGATGTTTTTGGGAACATATCAGGACACATTAGCGTTCACACTGCAAACACTATGTGGCTCAAAGCATCTCTGCTCACCTCTGTGGATGGTTTGAGTGATTGGATCACAAGACATCTCCAAGATGCGCCGTGCCCCGTTCACACCTCTCCTTCGAGCTGTCCGCGTGTGATCAGATCACCCAAGACAGATGTTAAAACCACAGGTGTGAACGGGGCGTGAGCATAACTGGGTGTAGCCACCACGGCAACTCTAGCTAAAACGTGGCAGTTTTTAAGTCAGTCAGGCCGTTTTGTACAGTTTTGTTCACATTGCTTCACTCTCCCCTCTCTACACGTTTTTGGTTCTATGAAGGTTATTCTCCTGACCTTGGGTGGGATGTCCTCCTCTCTCAGCCAGGCAGTCCTATCCCTGTCCCGGTCTCGCTCCCGGTCTCGTTCCCGGTCTCGTTCCCGGTCTCGTTCCCGGTCTCGCTCCCGGTCTCGCTCCCGATCTCGCTCCCGATCTCGCTCCCGGTCCCTGTCCCGGTCGTCTCGGCCGGTGATGCGTGGCGGTAGAGCAGGGGTATCAGAGGTGGGGTCTGAGTTCTGCCGGGGCATCTCAGGCCTGGGGGAGCTCACGCTAACCCCCTCGACCAGGGCTGAGCCCGTTTGGTCCTGCAGAGACTGGGAGCCGGACATGGAGGTGTGGGTCTTAACTGGGACCAGGTGGGCCATCTGGGGGAGGGAGAGAGATAGAGGAAGAGGGAGAGGTGAAGGGAAAGGTAAAGGATACAGGGTAGAAGGAAAGAAAAAGAAGAAATGGATGGAGATGGAAGGGAGAAAATGTGAAGATGTAGACATGTAGATAGAGGAAGAGAAAGAGGGTGGAAGCAAAGGAGAATATAAGACAAACAATGGAGGATGATGGAGGAGACAGTGGGTAAGAGGGAGGGAGGAGGAGGCAGAAAAGGGGGATGAAGATGTGCAGATAGAGTGAGAGAAATAAGGTGGGTGGAAAGGAAAAGGGCAGAAAATGATGAAAAGTGGCAGGTAGAGGGAGAGAAAGAATGTGAGGAGAAGGAAAGAAGGCAGAGCATGAATAGAAAGAGGGAAAGAAATTTAAGTGAGAGGGAAGCAGGGAAGAATGGAAGGAGGAGAGACAGAGGGGTGGAAATGGAGATGAGGAAGGGAGAAAAATGCATGGGGGAGGAGGAAGAATGTATAGGAGGGAAGGAGGGAGGCAGAGAGATGGATGAAGGTGTGATAACAGATAGAAAGTAAAAGGGTAGGAGGGAGAGAGGGAAGGAGAAACGCAGAAAATGGACAGAGACAGAAAGTAGAGGGATAGAAAAAAGGTGGGAGGGAAGGAAGGAGACAGGGAAATGGATGGAGAAAGATGATAGGAGTAAGGCAGAGAGGCAGGGAGACAAATGTAGGTGGAGAGAAGGTAAAACGGTGGGAGAGAAATGGATAAAGGGAGACCAAGGAGGAGAAAGAAGAAGAGGAAGAGAGGAAAAACAGGTAGTAGAAACGAGGGAGCGAGACAAAGAGAGAGGAAGTGACGGAGAGGGATTGAGAAAGGAATGGAGGATTGAACGAAGGGGTAGAAGGAGCAATGAGGGACGTGGTTACTTGTTTGGAAGTACTGGTCAGGACCAAACTTTTCTCACACACACAAACACACTCACACACACTCTGGCCCTGGGTCCACACACACACACCTGTGGTTCGATGGAGCGGTGGATGGGTGGGGTGCGGGCGGGCTGCATGCCCCCGCTGCTGAAGGACTCGGAGCGGGGAGGGAGGGAGGGGTCGGAGATGCGGTTGGACACTTTGTGCTGCAGTGCTGGGGAGCTCTGTCTGTTCAGCTTAGAGCGCTCCTCCACCTGGGACAGGTCACACACCACCGTCACACACAGCTCGGCACACGGCACAACCAATCACCACGCTAGACCCGCTTTGGGTGTCAGCCCCTTACACCCGGACAAGCCACTAGACTGTCTCAGCGTCACTTAGTTCAGTGGGACAACAACTGCATGTGGCGTGTGGTTGAATTTCAATGTGAGTCACTTTCTATGCTTAGCATGTATGTATACAAATTGTAGGGTTGGGAATCAGGGATCTCCCAATTCAATACAGTTCACAATACTTGGGTGCCCATTCAGTGTGTATTGCAAATCTATAACGATTTGATGTTATGATTTCTTGTAATTTTTTTTTTTTTTTAGATGGAAAGCCAAATTATATTTTGAATAAGTCATGTTATCATCTGTAGTAGTAACAGTTTTTCTCCTATTCCTAGTATATATATCTTGATCATTGTGGAAGGAATTGCCAATACAATTTAATGTGCCTTGACTCATAGCTTTACAGCAAAGCCATGAAGCGGTGATCAAGATTGGCATGGTGACTCATATCAAGAGTTGCAGCTGTATACTTATTTGCATGAGACCCTTTGTTGTTAACGTCAGCAGTATCTGGTGATTCAGTCACCATCTATTTTATTTTTTTTTTTTTTTGGCATTATCTGTTTGTTTTTCCTCTTTCCAATGAAGCCTTTAAGCCTTGGGCAAAGTCCAGTCTTCCACAGAATCCCACTTCAAAATGGCAACAGATTTTTTGCATAGATAAAAAGACAAGGCCAGGCATGTCAGTAACATCAGGACCTCCCACACTGGTTTGGTTTCACTTGTTTTGGTCTGTTTGATATACTTAAACAACCAAAAAAAAAATCATGTGCTGGAGGTGAAAATACACGTTTGTTTGTGCCACCATGTCCCACATACAGCTGAGGAGTGAGACAGTCTGATGGCTATGGGAGATTGAGCTTGAGAATAATCCCTTATCTGCTTTAGCACACACCACCAAATTCAACCCAAAATCAGTGTGTGTGATTGCGCATGCTTGTGTGTGACAGAGAGCATTCATGTGCACTATGCACACACATACGGAAGCTGGTTTAAGTGTGCGTGAGTCTGTGTGTGTGTTTTGTGAATGTGAGTAAAGAATTGCTTTGACTTTATGTGTTCTTGCAGGGTCTTGCAGGTCCATCAGTGCCTACGCGTACTGAATACTGTGTGTGAGTAAGTCAGAGAGCCCCATTTGCCATTGTAATCAGATTATCAGATTATTCACTGTGCAGCAAGAGAAAGCTTGGAGCAATGCTCTTAGCTCCCAAAATCACACTTTCCCCTCTAAACAATCTACTCAGCCTACAACAACTTACAGCTGAATCACGGTTCAGGGGTGCAGTGTTAATAGCTCCCATACATGTGCAATGAGAAGTACTGCTATTGTTTATCTGTAGTTCCACAATCTTGTAATATATCTGGATTATTTAAGATTATAACATAGGTCAGAACCACTGTGCACTACTATGTCATTCCTAAAAGTTTGTTAGTTGCCTAGTTAGGGAATCAGGAGTCATGAGGCTGCTACTGATAATGTCATCACACTTGGACAGTGATGACAACAGCAACAAAAACTTGTGAGCCAAGTTAGAAAACTAGTCACTAGTTTTTCTTTTCTCAACAATTTGTTAGTCACTTGCGCAGGATGCAAGTGCCAAAAGGGAAATATGGATGATGTCATCAAATGAAGACACAATACATAGATTAGGCAAAAAAAAAAAAAAAACATCTACGGTAAATTTAGGAAACAGTAAGAGGTGCTGCTGTGATCGGAGTTAAGTCATTGCATTTCATCTTCGGAGTTTGTATGCAATCAGAGGTTAGGTTACTGTCCTAGAATTGAGAGATAAGTGGGGAGAAAATCCTGTAAAAGATGGTTGAAGAGTGAAAGACAGAGAGAGAAAGGTCACTGCTGAGAAATTCCCTTTGCTACGGAAAAAGCTTTTGGATATCCAATAATTTCTGTGTGTGCTTATGTGTGTGTGTGTGTGTGTGTTTGTTATGATCTAGTGTACCATCCAAAAGCTCTTTCATCCATGCCAAGAGATTCTCAGAGGTGAAGCAGAGAGTCGGAAGAGGTTAATTCATGAAGGACGGATAAAATTGTCGGAGGACCCAGGTTCAACAAAAAGACCCAGGAGGGATCCCACCACCACTCGGACAGAACCCATCACCAAGCTGGAAGAGGACTGGCTGGTTAACTGACCGTAAAAAGGAAGTTGGGGTTGGTGGGTTTCCTCGATGGCATCATCACCATTAAGGCTAGGCGAGGGTTTGCCGTAGTGGATTGTGGGATTGTTGTGGGAATTGGAAGAACAAGAACGACAAAGGGATAGGGAGGGGGTATGTAGCAATCTACGAATCCTACCCCTTTTGGCATTAGACTGGCCCTGAACTTTGGCTTCTCTCCTCTGGGTCTCAGTCCCAGGATGGAATATGTGTCAAGCAATACAATGATATGATTAACTGTATCATATGGCAATGGTATCTGTA
Organism: Myripristis murdjan; assembly: GCF_902150065.1. Taxonomy (NCBI): domain Eukaryota; kingdom Metazoa; phylum Chordata; class Actinopteri; order Holocentriformes; family Holocentridae; genus Myripristis; species Myripristis murdjan. Next base: position 10,487,027 of record NC_044001.1, read on the forward strand.
TAAAATAACAAGTAATAAAGTATGTGTACATGAGTACATGAGTAATTACATGAATAAGTAGTGACTTGAATTATGTAGAGATAGTAATATTTACATATATACATCCATCTATGTGTGTGTGTGTGTGTGTGTGTGTGTTATTTGGACAAGGCCCTAATAACTCGTCCCAACAGATCCGACACAGATCTGGGTCTGGGATCCAAAGGGAGAGCAATAGGGAGACTGGTTAGGAGAGCATGTGGGGGTCACAAAGGGGGAGGAGGCAGAATTGCGGATGAGGAGGATCTGGGCATGAGGAGATGGAGAGGAATGGTGGATAATGGTGGGCACGGGGATTTCAGGTGAGTACGGAGGGGAGCACCTACTGGGAGACAGTGACATAACAGAGGAGTGTGTGGGCGAGGTTTTGGGTGAGTTGCTGAGAGAACGGTCCACCCAGAGAGCAGTGTGGCTCTGGGGATGCATGTCATCTGAGGAGCGACTACACCTCAGACCACTCTCAGCATGATTCACTCCGAGCATGTCAGATGGGGAATTAGTGTGAATGTTTGTCATAGAGGAGCTCATTCTCTCATTCTTCAGTGATCTCGAATTCCCTCCTGCCCAGCCAGGAGAGGGGACTTGGAGGAAATGATTGCTATGAGGGGGAACTAGCAAGTTATTGCTACTACAGGGAGAGGGTGAGTAGGAACTCCTATCTTTAGGCAGGAGGGAGCGGAGAAAGTTTGCAGGGGTGGAGCTAGAGAGGAGGTTCATGGATTCAGAGGGTGGGAGCCCCCAGTCTGAGTCCAGGTGCTCCTGGTTCACAGCTCGCCTAATCTCTTTGCACTCCATTACCTCTTCCTCTTGATCTATGTCTACATATATTCTACGGCGCGGGGAGTGGGAACTGCAATGGTAGTCAGGGGGGGAGCCTGGGATTTCAGGTGAGTACGGAGGGGAGCACCTACTGGGAGACAGTGACATAACAGAGGAGTGTGTGGGCGAGGTTTGGGGTGAGTTGCCAAGAGAGCGGTCCACCCAGAGAGCAGTGTGGCTCTGGGGATGCATGTCATCTGAGGAGCGACTACACCTCAGACCACTCTCAGCATGATTCACTCCGAGCATGTCAGATGGGGAATTAGTGTGAATGTTTGTCATAGAGGAGCTCATTCTCTCATTCTTCAGTGATCTCGAATTCCCTCCTGCCCAGCCAGGAGAGGGGACTTGGAGGAAATGATTGCTATGAGGGGGAACTAGCAAGTTATTGCTACTACAGGAAGAGGGTGAGTAGGAACTCCTATCTTTAGGCAGGAGGGAGCGGAGAAAGTTTGCAGGGGCGGAGCTAGAGAGGAGGTCGATGGGTTCAGAGGGCGAGAGCCCCAAGTCTGAGTCCAGGTGCTCCTGGCTCACAGCTTGCCTAATCTCTTTCCACCCCGTCGCCTCCTCTGGATCTATATCTACATCTATTCTACGGCATGGGGAGTGGGAATGACGGGAAGGACTAACCGGTTTCAGTGCGAGGTTGGATCCAAGGTTTAATCCAGACTGAGGTTTCTGGACCTGTCTTGGGGACTGAGGAAGAGGATGTAGGACTTTAGGTTGTTGGCCCTGAGACATTGGACCTTGGATGGAGGCCTGACTAGGGGCCGAGAGAGGCCTGTCTCGAGGCCTATCTTTCTTATTACTGGGCACCAGAGGATAGGGGTTGGGAATAGGATTAGACAGGCTAGCTGGTCCTGGGCTAGAACTCTCTTGATGGCCCCTAGTAGGTCCTTTATTAGGCCCCTGGCCAGGTGTGTCATTGTTTCTCTTGCTGGGTCCTGGGCTGCGGCCCCTCTCACTAAGTTTTTGAGCCCTTAACTCTCGGACTTGCTGACTAATCTCCTGTTTCAGTCCTGATTCAAGGGGATCACTTGGGTTTAGTGAAATACGAATATGGGGGAAGTGGGTGGAAAGGAGCTGGGCAGCATGTGAGGGGCTTCGTCTAGGGACCTGGGCTCTGGGATGGTTTTGGGAGGAAGAGGATGAAGCCGGTTGGTTGAAGGATTGGTGATGTCGGAGGGGGCGGGGTGGGTTACCATGAGCATGCTGCTGCTTCAGGACCTGGAAGTCAGAGTCACAGGAGGGTTAGCAACAAAATACACACGCATATACGCGCACAAAAAGACACCACAGTGTGATCATCCAAGCAATGTCAGTATGACATCATCAAGGCTTCTTTGTCAAGCATCTTCGCACGCTAAAATGATCATACTATTGAAGTGGATCCCTCTGCCATTCTCCTGCTTTATTCCCGGAGCCGCTGCCTTCTACGAAAACCTGCCAAATTAGACCTAAACAACACAAAAAAGGCACTGGGAGTGCGCACCGTGCATGAAGAGTTCATTTCCAAAACACAAAATATTAGGGGAAAAAACCACCACCTAAAGTAATGTAGTCAGTGTAAAATCACTGACCACAATCTCATTTTCAGCTGCCACAATTTGTTTCAGTTTGGTGCTATGAATCATTTTGTCAGAGCAGGTGCCACTTTTGTTTCTCTAAAAAAGGGAAGTGTTTTGGAAAGCAACCCATCACATCTGTGTGCACATGTCTGCATGCCGTGGATGTTGTGGGTTACCTCTTTGGCCCAGGCGGGCTTGTCATTAGGGTTGATGGCATCTTTGTAGTGGTAAAGCTGTTTCTTCTCCGCTTGCCTTCCCTCCTGCTGCTGCTGCTGCTGCTGCTGATGTTGTTGCTGCTGCTGTAGAGACACCAGGTAGGCTCTCTCCTGCTGGAGCTGCCTCTGTAACCGCTCTGCCTGCCGCTGCTCCTCTATCTGTTTACGCTTGTACTCCTGGAGGGAGAGAGAAGGGAGGACGGGAGGGAGGGGAAGAGAAGAGCAAAACAAAGGGGGGAAGGAAGTGGAGACAGATAGGATATAATAAGGGAGATAAGGAGGAGGAAGAGAAAATGTGAGGGAGAGTTGAAAAAGGAGAGAGAGAATGGAAAAAGATGGATAGAGGCAGAGAGAGATCGGAGGAGAGATAAGAGAGAGACAGGTCAAAACATAAACAGGGCGTATACAGTTATTATTATGCAATACTGATCATAGTGGAGTCAAACAGTAGTTGCAAATAATTCCTTGCATTTGTTATAACCTCTCAGATGGGTAGTGTTCACCACATCAAGATCAAGTCTGAATAGTGCCAGACAAGAAACTTAACTGATTTTCAAACAACTGTGCTGTTGTCTGTGGCTAAGAAACTAATCCATAATCAAGTACAGTATTTGCAAATGCTGTGCCTGACCCATGCCTGTCACTCACAGATATTCTAGTCATGCACACACTGATCATGCGACACACTCCTGCTAAAAACGCATAATGAGGCAATGGCATCACACGGATGGAATAATACACATTTTTCACAGTTATGATTATAGCCACAGCTGTAAGTCCGACACTGAATGAAGGAGACGGGTCACATTACCATACATTATGCTTTGGCCAAACGAATGAGGCAAGGGAAAAGATAAGGGAAGGAGAGAAAGAGCGAGGGAGGCAGGAAGGAAGGGAGGGCTGCTGTATGAAGGGATGGAGAAGACCCCATTTATGGACAACACATCCAGGGTACCGTTGTTTGGAGGCACTGCAGTGGTCTGGGGTGTCAACATGGGTTGGATCTCAAAAGGTTTCCTTGCAGCCTCTCTAAATGCCCTCTTGATATCATTTCTCTTTTTCTCTTTTCAAGTTCAGACAGGATGCAAGGAAGTGTGGACAAACAGTACAAAATGTGTTGTAGATTCCATGTGCTAATTAAGCATAAAATTGTTGCCCTAGACACATTTTCTAGACTGGGGCACTGAGAGAAAGCCTCTGTGGAAAAACAACAATGTCCTATTTTCTCCTGGATGCTCTCAATTTGTGTGGGCCAACATAATTGGGGCTAACAAAACAGCACTTTTGCACCCTCGTGAGAGTCCTCTGAGATCCAGCCAGCTTGATGGCACATGCAGGAGGTAATTCAACTAAATTTAACAGCGGGGATTCTGCATAAGCAAATCTTTGTTCTCCCCTCGCTTTTTTTCTGTATAATCTGTAGCTAACAGGTTGAATGCATCAGACTGAGGGTGCATGCAGAATGGGAATGGGAGCCACACAGCACAGGGGGAGTGCAATGGTTGTATCACTAGGGGCAGGGATGAGCGCCCCCTGTGGTTACCAGCAATAACGCCTGCTCCTGTAGTAGCTGCTGCTGGAGAATCTCTAACTGCCTCTGCTCTTCTTCCAACTGTCTACGGATATACTCCTGAGCATCACGCAGGCACAAGGAGAGAGAGAGAGTGAGAGAGGTAGAAGAAGTCAGAAAATGTGAGAGAGCAATAGAGCATATTCCTGAACAACTAAACACAGACAGGGAGACAAAGATAGAACGGGAAAGAGAGAGGATATTCTCCTGGGATAGCTGTGAATTAGGTGGGAGGAAGAGAGTCAGAAGCCAGATGAAGTGAAAAAGAACATCTTTGGTAGCAATTGTAACATGCACAGGGAGGAAATGAGAAAAAGACAGAGAAACAAAACAAAAAAACAAAAAAGAGGACAAAGGACATAGTTCCAAAAACCTCAAAAGGTAGAAACAGTGAGAGAGAGAAAGAAGGGCAGTGAAGAAAATACTCCTGAATAGCAATAAGTTCAAAGAGGGAGCGAGAGCAAGAAAAGGTGAGAGGAAGCATAAAACAGATGCATTTTGAAAGATAGAAAACAACAAAGAGACCAAAAAAAATACTGAATGTATAACAAGCACAGTAGGAAAGAAAAACCAGTAGAGATAAAAAATGTCAGCTGATGATAAATAATTAGAATAAAGCACACAAACACACTTAGAAGGAGAAGGAGAAAAAGGGAAAAGAGGCAATGAGTGCCTGGAAGAGCAAGGAGCAATTCAGCGAAGGAGAGATTCAGAGAAAGTGAACGCCTGCCAGCACAGAAGGACAAACACAAGCGAGTGGAAGAGAGAGAGAGTGATATGTTCCTATCAGCCTGCCAGCCAACAGACTCAATAGCTGAATTTCCAGCCAGGTTTTATGCAAACTATGATGTAGCAAATTAGAAAAGCTGATTGGAAAGGGCAATTCTGAATAAAATTTGCACCACATTAGAAAAAGTTTGTTGCTCATGCTCGTGGTGGAAAAGTTTTTTTGTTGTCAGTGAATTAAAGTGTGACATTAAACGCAACGGAGACTCATTTGCATAATTGGTAATGACATGGTCTTAAATTCTCACCGCACAATAGTGCAACAGCTCAAAATGGGATTGGATCATTTGAAGGACGGTCGGCAGAATATCTCTCAGAAAAGTCCCATCCTCTGTCGTTTGCACGTTTGAGCCCATTGTGGTGGTACGGCCATTAGCTGGTGTGTTATAATGCTTAAAATGGTGCGATGTGCATTTGTTTGCATCTTGAGGCAGGATGAAATACATCCAGTAGAAAGAAACAAAAACAATTCGCCCAGTACTAATTAATTTTTGATTTTTTTTTTTTTTCCTGACATTAAGGGAGCCTACTTATTCACTTCGAGCCAGCTGATGGAGAGGCACCTAATTTGCATTTTAGTTTTCGTGACAATTTAGTTGTTTATGTCTGCTTATGAAGTGAGAAAATGAGAGGAAATGGTGCAGTCCTTTGTATTCGGCATCCACACGCTGAAAAGAAGAAAGTGAGTGAACCGTGCACACGGATCACGGAAACATAACTATAAAGACATAACAATAGAAGAACGGCAACATGAGATAAGAAATGACCAAGACCTGCATGTCAAAATTGAATCAATAAAAAAAAAAAATTAATTAATCAAACACTCAAGAGATAGATGGAGACAGACAGAGAGAAACATCAGGACAGAGAGTCAAAAAACGCAAACAGTCGCTGGCGCAGTGAGGATTTCTCTTTGCCTGGGTGCGTCTGGTATTTTGGTTCCGTGCTGTGCGCTGAGGTGGGAAGAGAGGCGCAGCAGTGGGTGTGTTATCAATGTTGTGGCGCACAGCAATTTTTGTGCCACGGATAACTGCAATTCACATGAGCCAAGGCATGCCCGCTGGGTCCAGGTGAGCGGCACGGTGCACCTGGATTATTTGTTATTTTCATTACTTTGGCGCAGGCACATGCAACTACACAGCTCTGAAATCAAAAACCCTGGTTTAGTTGTTCTGCTTGTCTTATTTTGCATCAGCTTTATTTGGAAACATGTTTCAGTACACTGTTTTGGCATTCCAACATGTGGCAGTGGTTGAATGATCCTATGAAAAAAAAAAAAAAAAAAAAAAAAAAAACGGCTGTGCGTCATGGCACACAAAGAATAATGACCAAAGGCCTCAAGAGATGTGTTTGAGAGTATTTGAATTACTCTGTGTTCACAGGAAAATCAATTTTATTTGGATATTATTGAGTATTTCATTGCATTTCCTGGAATTCTACACAGTCTAATATAGCGCTTACTTGAACACAATTAAGGTAAATAGCCTGATTTAGCCTTGATACATTTTATATTTCATGACTATTTTAAAAGGAAAATCATGGAAAATCACAGTTTTGGCAAATATGTTATTCATTCTATTTAGAAAGGGAAGAGTGAGCATAATGATGTTTTATTGTCTGAAACTGGTTTGTAGCTTTACCGTATGTTGATTCATCCATTCTCTCTCTCTCTCTCACACACACACACAGACACACACACACTCACTCTCTCGCACAATCACCCATAATGAAAATCTCATTAAAGGGAGGGATAAGAGGATAACTGATTGGTTAAGTCAATCCAAATCCTCAACACAGCCACTGATAACACATCCATCTCACCCTGTTCCCAAATGCGACAGGGATATCTTGTCACAAAAACACCAAAAGCTCGCCATCATGCCCCCTGCGCACTGGGCATTTCACCGCGCTTTACACCATGCGGCACGGCGCACAAAATTAGGACCCAACGAGGCAAAGACAAGAAGATGTTTGCCAGAAGAAAAAAAAAGAAAGAAAACAAATTAACAGGGAAACACTAAAAGAGAGAGCGACTTGAGTTTCATTTGTGCGAGTCAGCACACTTTCTGTCAAATTACTGTGTGTGTGTGTGTGTGTGTGTGTGTGTCCCCAATATAGAGCAAGAAGTGTGCGAACCTGTTCTCTCTCCGCATGCCTCCTCTCCTCCTCTCGACGGAGCTGCTCCATCTCCTCGTAGCGCCTCCTCTGTTCCCTCTCCTGCTGCTTCCTCAGCTCACGCTCTCGCTGCTGATGCTGCCAGGAGAACACAAGTAAAATATATCCCCGTTCATCATCATCATCATCATCATCATCATCATCACTCATTGTAATAACTTCAACTGCAAAGCGCAGTGAATTTTCTTATTTCAGCACAAATATTCCACACAATTTCAGGAATCATGTGTGCCACCAGTTCCTGAAGCACATGGAACTACTTTAGTTAAACCAATAGATTTCAGTTTTATTTGTTATATGAGTGAAAGGGTGAGATTGTTCAAAATGCATGGTTTTATTGGCTGAAACTGCTATTTACACCGAATGGTGCAGCATGATTTAAACTACACTGTTCTCCACAAAGCGAAAGTAATGGGCCTTCAAATCGTGGGCGCTTTAAAGAAGTGATCACCAACTAGGGCTGGGTGATATATCGATATTATATTAAAACTGGATATCATCTGGGATCTTGGGTATTGCAATAGTGCAATATGGGATAAGTATTGTCTTTCTTGGATTTAAAGGCTGCGTTAAAGTGAAGGGATACATTTTTTTTTATTATTATAGTTGTGTTAATATCCACCTACATCTTGTTCTTCATCATATCCAAATTACTAATGATTGTCTTCAAAAAGCTCCTGTGTGTAAATATCCTCTGAGTGCAATAATAGTCGATGTCGTCACAACATCGATATCGAGGCCAAGCGATGTTGTGATTGTGATATTTGATTTTGTCCATATCGTCCAGCCCTATTACCAACATAATGTCCTCACTCTGGAGGATGTGCTTCATGTGTTCATCCATGCGGTCATCTTCAGTGTAGAAATAACATTGCCACAAACAATATTTGTGTTTTTGGGAATATACTATATGTGTGTTTAATACTCAATGACTTGGGGCAGTGCTAAAAAGCACATACACACACTTGCACACTCAGAGACACTCAGAGACACACACTTGGCCCTGAATGGAGGGGTCATGTCAGTTGAGCCCAGTCACGGTGCTTAGCCGGGCACTGGGAGGCAAACTCTGGTGGGAACCCAGAGAGAGAGCACAGATTATGGGCTAAGGATTTCCAGCAGTAAGCCTGCTCTGTGGAACTAAGAGAAGGGCACTGGGGAAACTTTGTGCGTGTGTGTGAGTATGTGTGTGACCATGTGTGTGTGTTTGTGTGTGTGTGTGTGTGTGTGTATCTGTCTCACTGTCTTCCCCTTCCCTGTTCTAGTCCAACTGAATGGTGCATTTAGGGTCGAGTAGACACGCAATCCTGCCCAACCTTGGCCAAATATCACTTGCAAACAGGTCTTTCAGTGTTTTCAAAGAAAAGAGTGACAGAGAGCCTCTGCTGGGTTTTAATTGTGGAGGCATTTCTTAAGGACTCCTTTGGTCTGGGATTCCTGCCTATTGAAAAGTAATCTGCAAGGTCTTAGACTGTGTTTATTTACCTACTTGGCAGTAGAGTTAGGGCTGGGTGATATGGACAAAATCATTATATTTTTGACCAAATACATTGACATTGATATTGTGAGGATATTGTGGGGACGACTTTTGGTGCTTTCACTAAATATTTATACAATGATATTTTTGATGAGTCATCATCGGTAATGCCTGTATAATCTGTAAGTGGGTAAAGGCAAATAATACTACAAATAATAATCACTTTACTGTAAACAGAATTTAAAATCAGGTATGATATCCAAAATCGAAGACAATATCTAGTCTCACGATATTAATCTATATTGATATATTGCCCAGCGACAGGTAGAATAGGTGTGATTTGCCACATAAGACGACACAGTGAGTGGTAAAAACTTCACAGTAAAGTAGCTGAGAGCCAGTTTGGTATATTTTTTTCTCTGTTTAACAAAAACTAAAGGCCTATATGTCTTTTTCATGCCCCCAAATAGTGCTTAAGAGCCCTAAATAAACTTGAACAAATCTGATATATTACTTTCATTGAACAGTGTAGGACAATAAATTTGGGGCCAATCGATGAAAACATTGAATTTAAGAAATACAGCTTCTGTGTGCCAAAATTTGAGAAAATCAGGACAGCTTGCTTTTATTTCGCTGGGCTTTTGGCACTGGACACTAGTCTTGGGTTAAATTTCAGAAACTGTATTTTAGCACAGAGTCACCACCAATGTGCATCCCTTCATGAATGAGTGTGGATGCTATGTAGTTAAACGAGTTGGGCATGGCACTCAAACTGCTGTAGTTAGTGGTTTCATTGCCACTGGCCAAAAACATGTGGGCTCATGCTAAAGGAGGAATGTGTTGCATTAACGTTCACGTCTCTCTTTCATTCTCTCCCCACTTACCTCCTCCAGCCGCCTCCTCTGCTCCTTCTGCTCCTCGATGCGTTTCTGTCTCTCGGCCAGCAGTAGGCGCTTGTGCTCCTCGTTCTGCTGCTGCTCCAGCTGCTGTCGCCTCATCGCCTCCGAGCGCTCCTTATTGGCCAGCTGGAGACGCAGGAAGTCCCGCCTCAAGGTTGACTCCCCGGGGATGTTGATGATGGAGCTGAAGAAGCGAGGATGAGGGAGAACAGCGATAAGTTACGATTCGTGAAAACAGAGGAAGTCTTTTTTTTTGAGGGGGTGAAGATGTGTAAGTCTCGAGAACTGCGAGTAAACGTGAAAATGCTAGCTGGTGAGGGGACGTCCTGCGCAGGTCAGTTACCTTGGCTCTCCCATGTCTCTCTCTTCATCCTCTTCCTCGCTGCCGCTATACTCGTACTCTGTCTCGTCTGAGGGAGAAAGAAGAGCTCAGTGAGAAGTGATGAGTGACAGAGAGAATGAAAAAGAATAAAAGAAAGATGAGCGAATTAATAACCGGCGGAGAGCAAAGCCATTTCACATTTTACATTTTTCACTCGCACTCCCTTTGTTCATTATTAGTCCATCCACGATTTTGGCCTTCCCAGACACTGACTTCTCCCGCAGTAGGCACTTTCTTTGCATAAGAGTGTAAATTGTAATTTTACTGTGTGTAGTGAGGTGGAGAACATAATGTCTGCAGTCTTTCAGGCAAATGGGGCGGGGGCGGGGAGAGGGGGTTACAACAGAGCAGCTATCCCTGAGACACATCCACACAGACCTGTCATCCCACTGTGACAAAATGACAGCTGGAGAGAGCCACAGTCTCTACAGTGCCAAGACGTTTCTATACATCATCGTGAAGTCCGCCCCGCAGTATGTTGTGTTGTGAAGCGCTTAATGTGGGTCTTGCTGGTTCAGTCCTATGTGCGTGTGCCAGTCCATCACATTGAGGGAGTGTGTGTTTGTGCATACTGGTAGAGCGGAGTGGAAGTCTGTCACTTTTATTCCCCGCCTTGCTGAGATCTACGCATGTGTCTCCGTGTGTCTAAGTTTATGAACGTGTGCATTTGTGGCCTTCCATCTCACAGGAAAAAAAGTCATGAAGTCTAATATTCAGTCTTTAAGTTGCCATCTTTTTCTTAAAACAAGTGAAAAAAAAAATCTGGGATGAGGTTATTGCATTTGTTTCCGATGCAGTTTCACTTTTCACAAGTATAGATATGCTGAAACAAGGTAGTATATAGTCCACTAGGATCAAATGGCACTGGATTGAAGAAAATTCTGTGTGTATCATAGTAATGAGATCCCTGTGGGGAAGTTAACACTGCTTGAAAGTTGTCATGAAACACCACAGAGAAATCTCCATCTAAGCACAATTCTTAGTCTCATATTGAGGCTGAAAATTCTTGTTTTTCCTCCAACAAGTGAAAAAAACCTGCCAGTGAGCGGAGATAATCCCACTCGTTTCCAGTACTAATCGATTTTTTCCAAGAATTTGTCTTGTATCAACGGTCATTTTCTTAATGAGATTCCTTATTCTTCCGTGTGGCAACATATTTATATTTGTTACAAGACAAAACTGCTGAAACGAGTGAAACTGCATCAGAAACCTCCCAGAGTGGCAGATATTTTTCACTTGTTTGAAGGAAAACAAGATTTTTAACACCAAACATCAGATCAAATGGCTTGTTTTTATCCATAACTGCATCTTAGATCACTTTGTAAGACCAGAGCCTATTTTTTTTTTTTTTTTTTTATTATGTCACTTTGAAACAGTTAAGCTATTCTACAGGGGTTTTGTGACTAGATATGCATTCCTGTGTTTAAATACATACATGCACATGTGCACAGTTTTTGTAGTGTGTGTAGTGTGTGTAGCGTGTGCTCCCCCTCACCCCGCTCTCCTCTCTTCTTCTTGGTGCGGTCGATGTGGTCTTTCAGCTGGATGCGGACCTGCCTCTCGTTGGGCAGATCTCTGATGAACGGGTGTTTGAGCAGCTGCTCTGTGCTGGGTCGCTGGCTGTGGCTCTTTACCAGACAACTCTCTATGAACGACTGGAACTTCTTGGACCTGAGTGCACACACACACACACACACACACACACACACATACACGCACGCCACAGAAACCCAAGGGAAAGCGTTTACTTTTGGGAGCAGATCCTGGAGGCTGTGATGTCCTCTTGCGCTGAGACTGAAACTATTCAGCGTGAGTTCGAAATAGAGTTTCCTTCCAAAACGAGGCAAATGTAAGGCGCTACAGTAAAACTGTGACACCCGCTCTGACAAAATGATTTGTAGCACAAAATTTTAAGACAAATTACATGACTCCTTAGAGGATAGCAGGCAATTTGTGCCCTACATAGCCACGATGAGCACACATTTGCAGACTCTTACATTTCAGAGATGCTGAATACTTAATTTGATGTGGTATTTTCTCAAGAAGGATTCAACGGCTAACTTTCATCTTTGCACACGTTTAAAAAAACATGAAAAGGCTGCAGTCACTATGACATCTGACAGAACTTTTTACCACCAAAAGGAGAGACTGGAGAGAAAAGGCTCACACCCCGTCTCGGTATCAAAATCTATACCATGGGCAAAACGGAGCCAAATAAATAGTTCGATAATGTGATTCAGCGCGGTAAACACTCACCATTTTTTTGACTTGAGTCTGGGTGCGGGGTTGCGTGGGATGAGGAAGAGCGCTCTCATTGGGTGCATGTCACACAGCGCTGAGGAGACAGGTATCAGGTAAAAATCAGCAGTGAGTTAGGGCCAATGTGCTCCAGGCAAACTGTACTAAACATTATCATGGCATGTAGTCAAAGCCAGCCCGAGTTAGCCTTCGCCTGATCAATACATTCTGTCAATACCGATAACAATCTATTAGTTTTACACACACACACACAGACACAAACAGAGAGAGAGAGAAACACATTTAGCTCCCTGCTAATTATAGTCTGTCTTAGTTGGTCAGGACATTAACTATGTTACAGGAGGGGATGATTCACTACAGTGACTCATACTTTCTAAAACTGTGGAAAGGGAACATTGCAAAATGGGCAGCATTGTCCGTTTGATAAGTCATTAACTGTACCACTGTGTTGAAATGTAGGTCACAAGCCTGTTTGTTTATTTTGTGGTCAGGGATGGAACTTAAACGATATCATTGAGAGAATATGCCCTGCTATAAATAAACAGTGGTAGAAAAATGTTTTCGGACACCCTTAAAATTTTACACAATCTCAAACATTATCATGAAATATTTGTGGAAAAATCTTGTGTTTCAAAAGGTGTGGCTGCATTAGACAGATACAAACAAATACAAATTATATATTTTTTTTTGTTTATTGTTTACAAGAAAAACTAACAAAACTAAATTCTTGACAGTTTAATCTTTATCTTCAGGCGTGTTTCCTGCGTTAGGTTCCTTGTTTTAGCCATTTTTGTGTCTGAAGAACTTTCAGATGTGCTGGCTTTATATAGACATGAAGCTTGGCAACAAAAATTGTGTCTTTTAATAAAAAGAACGACCTTCATCACTGGTACCAAAATAACCCAATACTCAAAATTTCTTATGAATTTTTATGGAACCAATTAATTTGAAGTTTTTAATGGCTTTTTTAGTATTTGTTTAGTATTTTGGCTGTGACTGTACTAAAAGAAATTGCACTTGTTAATGTTAATGCAATATTTCACAAATACATGGGGTGTCCGAAAACTTTTTTCCACCACTGTAGAATTAATAATCTGTCTACATATAGTCTACAAATCATTTGGCAATGTATGCAGTATGTATTTATTATTTGTTTTACATTTACTTGTCATTTGCTGTTTTAAAATTCAAAACTACCCTGATATTAAAAACTGTGTGGGATAACTGACAATAAGCAGAGGGCAATGTGAGCGCAAAGGATGTCAGCCGCTGATGAAAAGTTTGCTTCACATCTTGCGTCTTCATTCTGACACAACCTCTGATCTCACTAGTAAATCAAAGAGACTGAAATACTCTTTGATTCAAAGAGATGTCTGCAAAAAAAAAAAAAAAAAAAAAATCTCCATCTCAACAAGTCTTACATTCAGTGCTGAAAAGTTGTTTTTCTTTAAACAAGTGGAAAAAATATGTCAGTGGGATGAGATTATCTCACTTGTTTCCACTGCAGCTTCACCTGCTTCAGCAAGAATAAATATGTTGAAACAAGCCAGAATCAGGCAGATCAGCCCAGAAAATATGAAATATGACTTTTCTTCTTATCTCCTTGCCACTGGCAGATTTTTTTTTTTTTTTTCAGTTGTGCGGATGTGACATGTGATGACATGTTTTGCAGTGTGGAAGTTTTTTTTTTTTTTTTTTTCATATTGTACAAGAATGAATGGCAGCAAATTATGGTGAGGGTAGGCCAAACAAGCCCTGATAGCAGAAACTACACTACACAGGAGAGGGCCGAGCGAGACAAACTGGCACCGACTTAAAAAGAAAACACTGCTATTATCTTTTAAGGAATTTGGGCAGTTGCCGAGCAATTTGACAACCGGGTTTATATCTGCTCCCTTGGCCTTCATTAAATCATGGCTTTAGAGGAGAGTTGCATTGGCCTGGACTGAAAGAATAAAGATCCTTAATTATTTTGATGTGTTGTAGAAGCACTGAGAAAAGCTGCGGGTCACTGTGTGTGTGTGTGTGTGTGTGTACGTACGTGGAGCTCCTTCAGCCATCTCTATTGCTGTGATCCCCAACGACCACAGATCACTCTGGAACAAAAAGAGACAAAGACAATTAAAACAAAAGAAAGAAAAGAAAAGAAAGAAAGAAAGAAAGAAAGAAAGAAAGAAATGTTGAGGGTGTTAGAGCACCTTGAAGTCGTAGGTGGCGTCTGGGTTCTCATCACAGGCGATGACCTCAGGCGCCATCCAATATGGCGTCCCAATAAACGTGTTCCTGCGGCCTACTGTCCGGTCCAACTGGGCTGACACACCAAAGTCCACTGCAGAGCACGAGCACACACACACACACACACACACAAACACAAAAACACAGTATTTCAGAGCATGGTATATGGCATACAATGTGCTCTGCCTAAATGGATGTATTTTAACTGCATGAGATGTGCTTTGTGTGTGTGTGTGTGTGTGTGTATGTTGTTGTTGTTGTTGTTGTTGCATACCAGTGGGCTTTACTGAATTCCACAATGGACTGTAAACAGTCGCAAATTACCAGCTCTGCAATAGTTTTCCTGATTTACAAACACTTGCACACTTTAAAATCCCTCCCAACTGGGCTTTAGAGAGAGAGAGAGAGAGAGAGAGAGAGAGAGAGAGAGAGAGAGAGAGGGGGGGAGAGAGAGAGAGAGAGAGAGAGAGAGAGAGGGGGAGAGAGAGAGAGAGAGAGAGAGAGAGAGAGAGAGTCTATCCCTTCCTAAACAATTTGTTCCATGCACAGTGGCAGAGATAGAGTGGGATGAGAAAGCCAGTGTTCAGTATAAAAAGAGGAGACGTTACACACACACTCTCTCACGTACACACACACACCACACACACACACACTCACACACACACAGAGGAGCCATCGGAAACCGTACACCCCCTACTGCACTCCCAATCCCAAAGCTTTTTTGTCAAGTGGGGTTAGATGACGGACCGACCTAGTTTGACCTCTGCGTTCTCCGTCAGCAGGACGTTCTGTCCCTTGATGTCTCGGTGGATGACCTTGTGTTGGTGCAGATGAGTCAGACCCTGCAGAGAAATGAGACAGTGAAGGAGAGCCACCGGAGTAATCAGCCAAACCAAGATCATTAGACGAGTTCACGTGCAAAATGCAGCAAGCAAGCCCTCTGGTCTAACACGCCAGTCTGGGTCCACACCCTGATGAAGCGCCCTTGAGCACGACATTGAATCCCTACCAGCCTCAAGCTAGCACTGTTCATTTACTGAGGCAGGCACAAAGTAGCTGCATGCCCTAAAAAAATAAGGGGCACAACTATTATCAATTTTATCAACGCTATCAGCACTGGCTATAACCAATATTATCAATTCAGATGCACTGGCAAAATCAGTCTGTGCATCGTTCATGAATGGGAATTCTTCCAAATCAGGGCGTGGGCATGCAACCTTTATGAAGCACCCCTTTTTTCTATGTCCGGTTTTTACAGAATCGGAGGAAATTTGGGTTTCCATTTCCGTTTCAGTCGGTCCTGCAGAATATATTTCTCCAGGGAAAGAGTGTAGAGTGTGAAAAACAAGTTGATAAAATATGAAGCTCCTGGAGGCAACACTCAATCAGGCTATTGAAAAAAAAAACAAATCACCCGCACCATCTAAAAGTTGCTCTCTCCTGTTTAAATTCAGATAGAGAACTCAAGAGACCACGAAGGGGAAGGGAAGAAGTTGTAGTAATGCAAGAAGGAACTTCATGGGCTAGGACCGAGCGACATTGCCAACTCCCTTATTGGCTATGCGCCCCAAAGAGCACTGCGATCGTCTGCCGCTGGCTTATTGGTTCCCTACAACAGTCGAAAGAAAATTGGCGATGCCGCCTTTGTTACTTATGCCCCCAAACTTTGGAACACACGACCTTTAGACATCAGGGAAGCCAGCTCACTAGACATTTTTAAAAGAAGACTAAAAACCCACCTTTTCACTCGAGCCTTTAACTAGCTCCTATTTTATTCCACACTGTTGTCTTTTATTGTTTTATTTGCATCTTTTGTTTTATTTCAAAGTTCTCGTTTTTGGCCTTTTCTTTTTAATTCCACCCTGTGTTGTTTTAATTGTTCAAATGTTCTTCTTTTTATTGTGAAGCACTTTGAGCTGCAATTCTTGTATGAAAGGTGCTATACAAATAAAGTTTTATTATTATAGTTTTTATTATAAGGAAGTCTTTAAGAGTTCTTAATTTTGTGCTACCACTGGATGCTCTCGAGATCAGCCACGAGTTTGTCTGGAAACTCTTCGCAAAGCCCACCACGCGTGTCTCTCTCCCCCTCCGGGAGTGTGCAGCAGGCCAGCCCAGGACAAACTTCAGCTCAGCTCTGTGCCTCGACCGCCTTGACCTCTCTAACCCTCAAATGCAAGCCCTGTATCGATCCCTACTTTATTTCATTTCTCATCACGTTCTCCCTCTGACTGGGGTACGCGGCCTTTCCGACTCGGCGCCACCGCTCGCCTCGCTGTTGACGCTCGCTCGCTCCGTGGATTTCGCCATTGTGAACGTTCCGGAGTGGGAAGAGGGAGATGTAAGCAGTGGAGTGCGGTGCGGATTTTAACATCAAACTCTGGATAGGAGGAGAACAGCGGCTGAAAATAGCAGTAAGGCTGGCGCGCACAAGTTGAATCATCACGTCTCAAAAAGTTGAGATGAGTCAAAGTTAAAAAACTTGCAAAATTACAAAACTCGTCATAAGTTCTTGATATGATGCGTGTTGATTTTTTTGATCCGAGTGAATTATGCTGGTAATATGTTAGGCATTTACGCTTTGGTAATGTACGACTGATATTATCATACTGATGAAAATGAAAACTCTTGTGCTGAATTTACAGCACCAGACACAAAGACTCACAACCACAGAGAGAAAACTGGGAGAAGGAGAGGGAAGAAAGAGCCAGAGCAAATTAAAAGGAGAGGAGACACAAAGAAGGAGACAAAAAAAACAGAGAAAAGGGAAGACAGGAGGGAGATAGAGAGAGTATAAAGCAACAAAGCAGACAGAGAGAAACCAGGGAAAACAGAACCAGAGGGGGATGAGAAGCACAGACCAAGAAATAAGACGAGAGAAGAGAGATGAGGGGTGAGAAGAAGAATAAAAGAAGATGACAGGAAATCGTTGTCGCCTCAGTTCAGAGCAGCACTGCGTGTAATGGACAAGATGTAGTGATAGTGCTCTCTGTTTGAGGCTGCAGCCCTTAGCACAGAAAGTTGCACAATAGCAGACAGTAGAGATATGATGTGGGAGTGTGAGAGAGAATCGCCGAGCCGATCCAATTCACGGCCAACTGCAAACCGCCGACATATTGGCATGCAAACAGGTGGTTGATAACAAAAAAAAACAAAAAAAAAAAACAGGTCTGTGTCATTAAACATATGACTGCAAACCACAAGAATCTTACAACATCATTAATTCTAAGAGAAACCCGCTCCATCAGGAAGTTGCACGTGTTCACTCGGCTTAGTCATCCCAAGGTGACACATCGCTGCATTTGAGCGGATCATTTTCCACAAGTCATGCCCGGTCCTCACTGAGCGGTATCTTACCAGCACAAGGAAGTAAAACTTTCTTTGCCGTGAAAATGTTCCCCCGGCTATGACTCCTCGCACTGTATCTGCAAGATTTCGCATGACTCCCACAGGCCTCTTCCCATATGCAGGAAGGACATGTCATCGCAAAGAACGTGTGCGAGTCTCGGCGTGTTTTTTTTTTTTTTTTTTTTTTTTTTGAAACGACAACTGCTGACTCATGGCGGACAGGTGCAGGGTGAACACGCCGGGGGATACGCGGGATTTTCGATCGTGTTTTCGCGCGCGCGGCCACTTACCCTCAGGATCTCTCGGCAGATGTAGGCGGTCCACTCCTCCTTCAGAGAGTTGCCTTTCGTGTTCTTGATCAAGTCGGTCACAGAGCCGGCCCCGCAAAACTCCATCACCAGCTGCACACACAGGAAGGTTTCATTAGAGGATCCAAATCTGTGTTAATATTGAAAATACCACGACTAGCACTACTACTAATCCTTCTTTTGCTCTTCTTACCACTTAACTGCCTTCTCTTCAACGTATCCTTCAACTTTTTCAACAAAGTCCCTGAGCTCTGAGTTAATCAAAATCTAAAGACATTTAATGCCTTTGTAATACATTCAACTTTCAAACTGAGGCATGCACACAATTTTACTTCAGGAACAATTTGCCTTTTCTAGCTGTACAAGAGGCGGTGTCAGCCAAGCAAGATGCAATCCAGAGAATTTCAATACCCGAAACTCATTACTACCAGGGAGCTGGCTAACATTTTTTTTCTTGTTTTTCCAGTTTTTTTCTCGTTTGATAAACCTTTCCTGCAGCACACACACTTTGGCAGAAAAAAACATCCACCAAAGATCCTGACCTGGCGGTGGTGAACACAGTTGTGTGGCACAGAAGCTCCACGTGAAAGTCAGCGCATTCATGAGGTGGTTTCAGAGAGTTGCACGGTTTTATAAATGCATTGTGAAAACAACACAGCAATGCATTTATATTAAAAGCAAAATTTCCTTCTGAATACTTCAGGCCTTCCTCGACTTTTTCTTGTGTTTGTGTGGCCTTATCTGACCTTGATGTGCCGACTTGTATCTGTGCAAAGTTTGTCACTAGAGAGGTGTTTTCACATCCCTGAAGGTGGAAGTGCACGCCCTGAAAACCTGAGATTAAAATGCGCCCCGGGCCAGCTCGAACGGGCGCATCACAAATCCGTCGGCCAATCCCGTCAAGTGAAGGGGTCTTTTGCTTTGCATATCATTTGTACCGGCTCCACCGGTCGCTGGGCTGCATATCTATAGATCTGCTCATGTTAATTAGAGCAAGGCTTAGAGCTATATTTGAAGGATGTTTTTTCATGGGGAAAAAATTAATATGTATATATGGGATTTTTAGGGGCTTGATGAATGCCTGGAGGGGGACTTTAAGTATTCTTTAAAAAAAAAAAAAAAAAAAACTTTACTTTAACTCAAGTGCAAATTTGACTGAGCAACTTTCACTTGCAGTAGAGTCATATTTAACCAGGAGCATACTCTGACTCAAATAATGGTGTTGTGTACTTTGTCCACCCCTCCATGCATTTGAGGAAAGTAGTGTGTGTATACACACGGC
The DNA here is from genome assembly GCF_902150065.1 of Myripristis murdjan. Classification (NCBI taxonomy): domain Eukaryota; kingdom Metazoa; phylum Chordata; class Actinopteri; order Holocentriformes; family Holocentridae; genus Myripristis; species Myripristis murdjan. The sequence goes on from NC_044001.1 coordinate 10,506,389, forward strand.
ACCCTTAATCACATTACTGTAATAGCATTAGTAAACAGGGAGAATAATGCCAGCTAATACACATAAACAGTAAACACAAAGATAAACAGAGAGGTTGAGGACAGACACAGAACACAAAGATACACAAAGACAGCGCTCTCTCTCTCTCTCTTTCTCTCTCCCTAACACACACACACACACACACACACACACACACACACAAATGCACACTCTACAAAGACTGCAGAAAATGGGTATAAACTGACTCAACAAGGTCATGAGATCACACAAATCTACCAAGTCCATCTCTTGACCACAATGCAACTTGTCCCTTCCCTCCACTCCCATCCCTACTCTTCCTCTTCCTCTCCCTTTCTCTGTCCTGTCCTCTACTCTCCTCTCCTCATCTCCCCTCTCCTCTGCTCTTCTCTCCTCTCCTCTTTTCTCCTCTCCTCATCTCTTCTCTCCTCTCCTCTCTCTCTATCTCTCTCTAAGCCTGCTCTATGCTGTCATCCACCCCAGCTTCTCATCCGATCTTCTCCCTGCAGATTTGCGGCCAAAAGTTCAGCTGGTCAGGTCTGGCTCTGCTTCAAGATGCCCTCATCATCACTCTGGATTAGAGAGAGAGAGAGAGAGGAAGCAGGAGAACAATAGGCGAACCTCCCTCTTCACGGACAGACACACACACACACACACACACACACACACACACATAGATATACATAGACAAACATAGATGTATGCAAATACATGCATAGGCACAAAAACATGCGGTGTTTGTTAATGCTGCTCATTTGATGGTGTAGTCTTGATTTGCTCACTCAATCACATAGTCTCTCTCTCTCTCTCTCCCTCTCTCTCTCTCTCTCTCTCTCTCTCTCTCTCTCTCTCTCTCTCACACACACACACACACACACACACACACACACACACACACAAAAGCATGAGTATGCACACAGTACATGCACACAGCCAGGAAAACAGGCAGCTGTTGAGTCAGGGGGAATTATGCAGGCAGTAGATCTGGTTGCTGAGTATATCTGTGTGTGTATGTGTGTGTGTGTGTGTGTGTGTGTGTGTGTGTGTGTGTGTGTGTGTGTGTGTGTGTGTTTGTGTAGGTGTGAGTGTGTGTGTGTGTGTGTCCTCCCATTGTTGTGTGATGAATGCCACAGGATCACAGAAGAGAGAGCTCCCTTAGATCACGTTAACACATGATTTATGGCAGCAGCCAGCACACCACGCATTCATACTATTCATATCCTTTACATCTTTCACTCACACACACACACACACACACACACACATACAAATGCATATTCCAACATGCAAATACCTGCACACGCCCACAAAGATACAGCTGCTGTATGCATACTCACACATGCACACCACAGAACGTAATGAAGGCAAAGAGAGAGTCAGTTTCTTTTTGTTCTGCTTTGTGATTCTCTAAAAGACGGCAGCCATATTTGCTCCCATGTCTGTCCCTTCTCATGTAAACACACACATACAGCTGCACAGTGACAGGAAAAACACACATACACACACACACACACACACACACAAACATAAGATATGTCCAAAGAATTGACACACAGATACCACGTTGATACTGATACTTTGGAAACCAGCGCTCGTGTTTTTAATATCGGTGGCGCCGACACAGCTTGATCCCTTCCTCTGGAACTGGGTTTTATTCTAACGCAGATTTTCCCCGTGTGTTTAACCGCTGACACACTCGGAGCTGCGGTCATGCTCACGGGACTGTAAATCAAAATGAGGCCAGTGTGGCTCTTGTGACTCAGTGTTCCTGTTCTAAAGGAGCCTCGATACACCTGAACACTTGAAACACAAAAGTATTTTTTTAACTCTTTATAGGGCACTCATTGAAATACTTTGAAATTTAAAAAAAAACAACCCTAGACTGTTATTAGTGAACATGACATGAGTTTATTACTTTTATTTATTTATTTATTTTTAAATTTTCGTTTTCCTATAGAAAATCAAAGCCAATGAGATTGGTCAAATGCAACAATCATGTGACCTGGCATGTAGAGCGATCTTTGCTGATTGGCTGGGTGAAGACCAAATGATTATTGAACTAACTGAGACAGGGGATGGGCCTGATATGTAAAATGTTTTGAAATGACCAAAAATAGTCACTTGCCCTATAAAGGGTTTTACTCAAGTTTTAAATAAAGCGGTGTGTCCTAAATGGGATTTCTGTTCATCCTGTGGCATATTGGATCAGGTGAATCGCGGCATTTGACAGGTATTGGTATCAGCTACCAAAATTCTCATATCGTGACACCCCTAACACACACACAGACACACACTCACACACACACACAGTGTCGTACCCATAGCTGATCATCGATGCCAGGAGGGTTTTTCTTGATGAAGGCTCCATAGTAGGTGGCGATGTTCCGATGGTGGCTGTACTTCTTCAGCATGTTGATTTCAGCCTTAATCTCCTCTTCCTCATCCTGACACACACACACACACACACACAAACACACATCAACAGGCATGAAAGTGGCATGACCTCAATTTGCGACCCCTCGAAACATTTTAACAAATAAATAAGAGTCATCGGTGGATTTGCATTTCGAAAAACATTAAAATAGTCCAAAAAAATGTTGTTTTAAAGCTCACAGCTGGGTTCTAAATTAACCACGATAACGAAATGACTTCTTAATTACTTTTGTTTGGGGAGGGTGGGGGGCGGGTTATTGCTGCTGAATCACATGCGGTTGTTTGAAATGACTTGTTATGGCAGCAGTTGGTTACTCAAAAATATCATTTCTCTTCATTATCCAAAACATTAGAAAATTACGCCTTGATTACTTCCATTTAGTGTTAATCGAGGAAAACAACGACACTTGTTTTAGTAAGTTGATTTGGTACAGTAGCGGCTCATTTACTTAACAATCTCATATTATTCGCTCATTTATCTTTTATTCATTAATTAATGCTACATAAATTAATTCACTTATTTTATTTTGCAGTTAATTTAGCCGCTCCTTTTTTTTTTTTTTTTTTTTTTTTATTTCCCTCAATCTGTCATTCATGTGTCCACTCGTTAAGTCATTCATGAGCGTATCTGTTCATTAACTCAAGATGTTTGTTTATTTGTTGGTTCAGTCATTTGGTCATGTGTTCATTCGTTCATTCATTTCTCTATGCATTCCATTTTGTTCATGCGCTTGTTCATTCATTCACGCGCCGTCTTATTAATTCATTCATTCTTCCAGCCGCTCATTGTTTTGCTGGCAGCGGAGTGCAGCGAGGGAGGCGTGAGGTGAGAGGATCTCTAAATATAGCTGAGATTCCCTCCTGCTTTACAGACACGCCTGAGACCACACTGCTGTCCTAATACCTCCAGCTAATATTACCATGGCAATAGGCCTGTCCTCATTTCCTCTCTGCCACATCACACACGCACTCACTCACACACACACACACACACACACAGCCATGCACGCACGCACACATGCCAGCACTGACTCATCGCTCATAATTAGATGACATGGACTACGGCGGTTTAATCACTTGAGATGATTTGCTGTGCGTGAGTATTTGTGTGTGCACGCGCGTGTGTGTGTGTGTGAAAGTGTGTGTGTGTGTGAATCTTACCCCAGTGACATCCATGACCTTGATGGCTGCCAGCTGCCCTGTCTTAACATGTCGACCCTGAAGAAAGCAGACAGAGAGAGAGAGAGAGAGAGAGAGAGAGAGAGACGGAGAAACAAAAAGGGAAAAGGAGGAAAACAAGGAGGAGAGAAGAGAGAAAGATTAATGTTTTTCATCGAAAAAAAAAACTTTTAACAGAGCGGCTTGTTTCACAGTTTGTTCATATTTGTACATATTTTTCTTTCAGTCGAGCAACACATCACATTCTGAAATGAACCTGGCAACAAACGAGACATGACGTCCTCCACAAAGGATGCTCTTGTGTCAGTCACAAATATGCCACCGTGGTTTGACCGCAGGGCCCTCCTCCCCGGGTCAACAAGTGCAACTCTGAAGCGTCTGGAGTGCAGCCTCCAATGGCAGCAGTGAGCTTCATAAGCACCATGTAACAACGGTTGGCTAAAATCAGTTTTATTTATTTGCAACTGTGAATATCTTTGGTGAAAGTAGGAAGTCGGTTTACAATGAAGCTGCAGTCGAAAGACCTTAACAGACACCACTGTATATATTCACTAGTTTCCACATTTCCACATCCCGTCTGGTTTTCCATACAAGTAAGCAAGATTACAGTTATTCCTGCCTGATTGCTCTGGTGGAGTCATGTCAAGACGTAAGCACAGAGCCGGCCATCTTTGCTTTTATCTACCATCCCTGATAATACTTCTGTTATGAACAATCAGTAACAAATCGCCTATGGTGCCCTGGTTTGACCCGTCATTGTAGCTCCCTCCTCTTGGGTCAATAAGCCCAATTTCGAAATTGATGGAGTGCAGTGGTGAGCAGCGGCATCCCTCCCAATTTTCCTCCAAAATCCTCTCAGCGGCGTGCGAGATATCAACACCGATCTATAGACCCGGCTGCGCTCCGTAATATCTAGGCTAGGCAGATGCCTGAGGGAGCGAGGAGCCGAGGAGGCAGGAGATCAGGAGCTGAGGGGCTGAGGAGAAAGCCCTGGTGGCTCGCTTGCATTGGAGCATCTGTTGCTGTGATTAGCTAATGAAGCTAACACAGCTAGAGAAGCTAAACCACTGACGGCTATTACTTCCACCTGCCTGGACTCGACTGATTAGCAAGTTACAGTCTGAGAAGAATGGCTTAGCACAAACACAGACACACACACACACACACACACACACCAAACAAGGGCAGGACTGTTTTGCTGGTGGAGTTGTAATAAACCAGATGGTATTAAGGGTCTGGGCCTAAAGTGCCTCCTGAGGGCGTTAGTCAAAGGACAATCCTGATAATGAGAGCTGCAGCCAAAACAGAAGCCAAGGAGAGACAGTAGGAACAGACAGTGATACTGACAATAGGAATATTATGGCTGGAGTGACTGTTGCAATGCATTGCATCATTCACACAAGACACAGACAGGCAGGGGTTCGGTGTCTTGCTCAAAGACACTTCAACCGGACGCTTTGTCTTTGGAAGTGTGCTCTTGAGTTCTTAAGGGGGGGGGGGGGATCACACCTGTAACCTTCCAGCGACGGGACAGCCTCTGTAATCGGTACGCTACCCTGCCACCAGTCATTAGTCACCCCCACTGCCGCACTTCCAATTTTGATGTCATTTTAACAGATCAATTGCACCCACAGGCGCAGCAAAACCCGCGTTACATGATGAATAGCTGGTGAACAGTTGGAGTTTATTCAATATATAGCTACGGGTGTGAAACGCAAAACGATGTAGACAGATTGATCGCTTGAACTCTGTTGTAAAATCTGTTGCTTTCAAATAGAAAGTGAAAAGAGGAGCGTAAGGGAAAAAAAAAATTTGAGCAAAGTGAGGGTTTCAAATCCAATTGATCACTCCCAATCACTCTGTATTTTTTTTTTTATTTTTTTTTTTATTCCAAATTTAGTAGTGAGCAAGTAGTGAGTGTCCATGAGGTGATAAGACCGCACTTAAGGACACCAATAAATGTTTTTACTCATTTACATGTTTGTTTCTTAAGCTACAGGTCGATTTTGAATGTTATTTAAAGAGTGTGCTAATAAAAATGTTGATTCTGAAATACATAAATAACTAACATGACATTACCTGAGGTTAAGTTTTCAGTACAATAGGATTCAATCTTTATAAGTGTCATTATTTGTTCACAAAGACCTTTACTCAATCATTATCCCTCAAAAAGCACTATGTCACTGTTTCTACTTCTGTAAAAAGTGTCTTGAATCTTACAATATGTTGACAATGGTGGGCATCCTTGAATGCGGGGAATTTCAAATCATGATTGAAATTTGTTACATTTCTCATCAAACTACCCTTTCTGACTTAAAAAAATAAAAAGCCCTTTAGACCCACTGATCTATAACTATGAAAGAAACGCAGGGTTTTAATATGATAATTCATCGTATCACAATCCAGAATGGCACAATGCAAACCAAGCACCCCTGGATGGTTAAACACGCTCTGATCACTTGAACACACACTCTCTCTCTCTCTCTCTCTCTCTCTCTCTCTCTTCACACACACACAAACACACACACCAGATTCTGTGAGAGTAAAAGAGCTGGAAAGATTGAGCAGGGATTTCTCATTAGGATCAGACTGCCCCAATTCCACAAGCACAAGGACCAGCTTTGTTGGAGACCAACAAAGGCATTACAGCCACTTATGAAGAAACTCTGCCTTTATATGGCACACACACACACACACACACACACACACACATAAAACCACAAACCGATTTCCCTTCTTTTTCCACAACTCACACAGACAGAAGAGCTCTCTTGTGAACACCCACACATATGTAGAGAGACGTGGAGGGGGAGGGAGCGGGAGAGAAAAAAATGATTAAGGGAGTCAGAGAGAGAAAGAGAGAGGGTGGGAGAGCGAGAGAACGGTGTCAAAACGATATTGGACACGGATATCATCAAAGCTGGAATAAAGATTCATTACTCCGAGCCACCTGACAAGTTCCCTCCATCTCTCCTTCCCTCTCGGAGCCATAATGTCATCTGGCCTTATTAAATGAGCAAGTGTGAAAGGGGCAAAAGAAAGGAATTAAACAATGTCTGTTCATCTTCATCTCTCTCTCTCTCTCGCCCTCTTTCTCTCACTTCATTTACTTGCAAATTCAAAGATGCTTTATAGTGGCATGATTGTCAAAAAAAAACAAAAAAAAACAATAATAATGTCACTGAAGCAGTTTACAACCGATTGTGATACATAACAATCATATCAAAACAATTCGGAGAAGCGATTAGACGCTGAATTGTGGGATAACAAATGATAGTGGATTAAATGATTAAAATAATGATTAATGATGGGGAAAAAACAAGGGGATGTTTATATTACATCACAATTCTCTCTCTCCCCCCCCCTCTCTCTCTCACACGTTCATCTGTTTTAGGGACAGCCCACCCTCTTCCCTGATCTGTCCCATTCAGAGCGAGGCCTGCTTATCCCTTCCTCCACTCATTTGTTGACTACTTTGCCTCTCTGACCTAGATCTGCAGTATCTCTCTCTCTCTCTCTCTCTCTCTCTCTGTGTCTCTCTTATTCCCTCTCTCATTATCTAAACCTCTTTATTTCTCTCAATCTCCTATTTATGCCTTTCATTATTTCTCTCTCTTTTTCCCTCCAGATGTCTCTCTAACATTCACTCTCACTGTCCCAATCTCCCCCCTTCCTCTTATTTCTCTCTCTCTCTCTCTCGCTCCCTCTCTCTCATGCCTCACAGCTCAGACCGGCAGCCTGTGAAAAGCGAGCCCTACATGAACATGACTGAGCTGAACGTTAATGCCAGCGAAACACAATTCAGTGCAGAGCTCTACAAGCAAAACATGACACGAACCGAGGACTGATACAACCCTTTCACTCTGACTCTGTTAATGTATTCGGCGCCGTGCATGAACCGTAATTCACAGATGTGGGGCCCTCAACGTTTCACTGAACAAAACAAACACACACACACACACACACACACGCTTGCACACCATGCAGGGCTGGGCAGCAACTCAATATTATCATTTATTGTTATTCAGTGGAATCATATTGTGATGATGCAACAATGTTGTGATATCCTGATGCACAATTCTGTTGTTTAAACTGATGAACAAACAAACTGTGTTAAAAACAATGACACATGAAATGTTTTGAGGAATAGGCTATTATTTGTATACAGAAGAACCAGCACATCCAATATTACATATGCAAATGGAGTTCAAAATATTAAGATCTCCTTTTTTCCCCAATAAATAATCGTGTGCAATTGCATATACTGATTTCCTGATTAACTTTTTTTTTTTTTTTTTTTGTCCTCAATTCCTGATCCAAATGATTCAACATTCTTGTATCTGTTGATACCAAGTTGTGGTCCACTTCCATAAAATACAGCTCCACACTAGGAATACACCGGGGGATCGAAACAACCCAACCTGATCACTTAAAAATGTCTTGTCCGGGCCCAATATCAAGTTTTGTTCGACATCACACTTAACATCTTAATATTACCAGGCTGTTTGAAGCCCTGAGCAGCATTCTGATCATTTAACAGGTGATTTTGCATAAGCTGTATTGAGATATACGCTCAGCGGCCACTTTATCAGGTCCACCTGTATGACCTAATGCAGTTCACTGCAACAGCTCTGCCATAAATTCTACATTTTAAGAAAGTTTATAATGTTCATTTGTTGTTGACATTGTGGAGAATGTGTAAATTTAATTCTATGTTTATTGTTGAGGTGGTAGTTTGCAGAGGTCTTGTACTGGACTACATTATATTGACAGGTGTTTCAATTTTTTTTGTCCTTCCTATTATGTACATGAGAGGGGACAGAATAGTGGAAACACCTGTCAATAAAATGCAGTCCAGTCCAACAGCAGCACTAACTATGAGCTCAATGCCAAACATAGAAGTGAATGAACACCTCTATTACCGTGACAAAAAGAAACCCTGAGCATTATAGGCATCATAAAAGTAAACTTTATGGCAGAACAATTGTTTTGGACTGTATTTGATTGTGCAGGTGGACATAATAAAGTGGCTACTGAGCGTATATTGATCTAACCAAAAAAAAAAAAAAAAATCCCTAAGTACGGTTCCTAAAATGTATTTTTTAAACTTTTCTGATATTTCATTCATTTATTTATTAGTTTATTTCCTAAAAAAACAGCATAAGACATATGGGGCAGTGTGTCTCAGGAGGTAGAGCGGTTGTCTGGTAATCGGAGGGTTCCCAGTTCGATCCCCGGCTCCTCCAGAGTGTGTCGAAGTGTCCTTGAGCAAGATACTGAACCCCTCAGTGTTCCTGATGGACAGTGAGGCACCTTTCATGGTAGCCTCTGCCATCAGTGTGTGAATGGGCAAACACTGTAAAGCGCTTTGAGTGGTCAGTAAACTAGAAAAAGCACTAGAGAAATGCAGTCCATAAAATTAAAACGGCATTTCTTTTGTATTTGTTGTTGTGCACTGACATCATCATCATCATCATCATCATCATCATCACATGAACAATTTAAATGAGGTCTGAGAAATGGTCCAATGCACCAGACTTTTCTTTTTGGTCTTGTGAAGGTATTTTGGACCTCTTTCGATAGCAAAACATCTGTCACTCACACACACACAGGCACACGCACACACACACACATCCAAGGAGCCCTAATGCCACCGGGCCAGGTGTGTGTGAGCGATAACAGACTAAACTGACTAATGTTTGTTCCGCCTGGATGGCCATGCTGTGATGGAGACGGTGACCTGATAGCAAACTGATCTGCGATCAGCCCGCAGGGGGGCACATCATGGAGGAGTCATTATTTGGTGTCATCCCCGCAGGTCAGCATTTCTGGGGATTCAAAACGGGCTGCAGGACATTTTTCTGATGGGCCTCCACGACGAGACAAGACTATGTTACACTTAGTGCAAAGAGTTTCAGAAGGTCTGCTGTATATTTATCATACACAATGAAACGGCATGTATCATAGCAACTCGTTTTATTGACCTCCACAATGAAATCACATGATAACATGGGCTCATTCCATTTGTTTGTTAAATTCATCTGTCCAAAAACCTCTTCACATCTTCACAAGTCACTTAGTGTCATTATACAGAGCTGACAATCTTATTTCTCCTAAAACAAGTGGAAAAATCTGCCAGTGGGATGAGATCATCTCACTTGTCTACAATGCTAATCAACATGTTTACAGAATTGTCTTCAGTCAAATGTCATTTACTTGATCCTAGTGGGTTGATTTGCCTTATTCTGCTGTGTTTCAACACATCTGCATTTGAAGAATTCTTAAAAAGAAGTGAAACTGCACTGGGAACAAGTGGGATTATCTCATCCCACAGGCAGATTTATTCACTTATTTTCAGGGGGGGAAAAATTAACCCAAATATCAGTCTGAATGACCGAATAAAACGGGAATCTCTGCAGTGTGTGTGGTATCTCAGACAGCATTCATTGAATTCTGACAAAACTCGTGAGAATGTTTCTCACTACTGCCTGCAGGCAATTATTATGCTGACAAGCTATTCGTGCTACAATTACAGCTCAAAACAAAGTAAAATACTAATTAGTGATTGGCAGTGGGAGGTAATGCATCTTCAATGTGGGGGGCAACACTCTACCGCTATCCTGTTTATCATTTGAACTTAAAAATAAATAAACAAAAGCATAAAGCAATATGATTGAGAGATAAAAGATGAAAAACTTGATTCTTTTTTTTTAATTTGTGCCTACTGGTGCAGCTTGAGGTCTCAATTAAAGACACACTGTCTTCCAGGAAGGACAAGAAAAGGAAATTGATTTCATGAGGACTTTAATCGTGTTAAAATTCCTCTGTTTTGCAGTGATTGTTTTATGGAGTATCATTACACTGTAAATTCAAATGCCCACCCATCACGTTGTCCATGAGTGTTTTCTAGTGAGGTGCAGAGACACGAGAGGCAAGTCTGACATTATGGCGCCATCTCATCTCTCATCTCATCTGTAGCCATCAATACGCAGCACAGGGGAGGCGACAGACTGACACAAAGTACGCCTATTCCATTAATTATCATCAGAACTTAATAATGATTAATTATACCTGCCAAATAAAAGCAAAACAACTATAAAGCGCTTGTAACCTTTGTAGGAAGGTACACAGGATATACTCAGGATGGTGAAACAAGGAGTGTGTGTGTTTGTGTGTGTACATGTGTGTGTGTGTGTGTGTGTGTGTGTGTGTGTGTATGTGTGTGTGCGCACGCTCAGGCAAATGTTGGGATGAGGAAGAGGAGACTGAGTGTGTGTAATGACTCTCTTTTACAATTCCCCCGCTGCTACATGGAGCTGAATGTTGAGGAGAGGACACACACAGACACACACACAAGCACACAGACACACAGACACTAGCTGTATCTGTGTGCATGTGTGCATGTGTGCATGTGTGTGTGTGTGTGTGTGCTCTGCAAGCTGCAGAGCGAAGCATCTCTTCATCATTCTCTGCTTGCAGCCTCAGTTAGGCAGGACCAACCTGCTAACCACAACCATAATAAACCTGCTGGTGGATAGTGGCTCATGCACTAACACTCACTCTGTCAATGTGTGTGTGTGTGTGTGTGTGAGAGAGAGAGAGAGAGAGGGGGAGAGAGAGAGAGAGAGAGAGAGAGAGAGAGAGAGAGAGAGAGAGAGAGAGAGAGAGAGATATGCTTCTATAGTAGGTGTGTGTATTTTGTTTGTGAATATGTGTGTGTGTGTGTGTGTGTGTCTATGCCCTTGCCAAGTCAATTACACAGCGCCCCCCCCCCCCTCCCTTGGACAAATTTACTATGCAGGACACTTCCTGTCGTAGCCTAGCAACAGCCTTGGCTGGCCAGAGTACAGTGGGCATGACACTTAAACATACACACTCAACATTCACGCTCTTCCTGTCTGACACATACACACACACACACACACACACACACACAGAGTAGAGGAATAAGAGACCGTTGTCCTGTTATGGGAGACTTGTGTTATTTAGAAGAAGGGATGAGAGTGCGGAGGGAGGGAGTGATGGAGAAATTAAAGACTGGATGAATGGAGGATGAGCTCACTTCGACGCGGGCTGGATTCCACGATGCATCTGTCCTTAAATAGAGCTCACTTTGTGGCCAAGCTGCAAGGTCAGAGCTGAGTCAGACATCACCCAAATTTCAGTGCGAGTCATTTTGATTCACGATTCACTAGCTGGTGATTCGATTTAAAAGCTGTTCTTTCTTTTTTTTTTTTTTTTTTTTTTTTTTTGCAGTGATTCAACTGAATTTGACTTCTTGTTGAGTCTGTTTTGATGCCGTGCAATAATCTAAGCCTATCCTGAAAACAATTACTTAAACACTGTTTATTTTTTTCTCAAATGAAAGAAGACAAACTCTATATTACTCTGTAAGATCACTAGAATATAAGGCCGTTTTGGTTCAAAGCGTTTTACTGTGTATCGATTCAGAGCAAATCAGAGCGAATCGCTTCATTCCCTTCTTTTAGCAGATTAATGCAGTTAATTTATAATCAATACATGGATGCAAGGAATGGCTGCACCTCCAAACATGGCTGGTTTCAGATTTTTGAAATGAGTCCTTGTTACTTTGCCATGCAGCTTCCACAGTAGGTCTGACCAGAATGTCTTCGAAGCCTCTAAGCTTCAATCATTGTCTTTTTATTTTCCTATTTTAACAGCGGAAACTGTGTTTTCTCTCAGATTCACCGCTGCAGAGTCCATTCTCCGTTTTAGTGGCGTGGCCCTGGACGGCAGATCCACCCCAGACGACTCAGAACCCCCGGGACGTTTGTCGCTCTCAGAAGAGACAGGAAACATTTGCCGCTCCATCAAATCAGTCTGTTTGTCAGCATGTGCAGCTGACAAACTAACCACCACCCCCCTCCCATCTCAGCGAAACTTTGAGCTGCATCAAACGATTGCTGCCAAAGCTTCGAACACCAAAAAAAAAATAAAAATGGCAGAACGGGACAGCCCTGTTCCACGGTGATCATGAAAGACCTTTGCCCAGCTTTAAAGTACGCTCGCCTGGGAGCACCAGCTTTAAAAAAAAAACACAGTAATGTTGGACCGTGCAGCCACAAAAACCGAGAATCTTACACATTATTATTTCCCACCTCAGTCCCTCTATAGCTGCCCTCATTACTGAGGAAACTGAGAGACAAAGGCGAGCATACAGTAAAGTGCACGTGCACTAACACATACCGCACGCGCACAACTGTGGACCACTTTGCCAACTCTAGGAAATAGGAAATGGGTCACACCCTAATCCCAATCTGTGCCATCATGGTAATCCACACACACACACACACACACACACACATACATATAAACATGCGCACACAGCATGGAGGAACTGGGTGAATGCAGTCTAAGCACGTTCCCCCTGGCATAGAAAAGAGTCTATAGGGCCGGTCGGCATAGTAACAGTATCACAGGGGAGATGTGGGCTATGGGTTGCACCCCTGGGCTTTCCCTCTATACATTTCTCTTTCTGTGTCTCTCTGACAGCAGGTCCTACAGGGAGATTTCACACTGCTGTCAAACACACACACATACACACACACACTAGTTCAGCCTTGTTTGAGTTGAGGCTTTTCAGACAACTGAGGCTCCCACCCTCACCCCAGCAACAACACTCATCCCTCCAGGTCTACGCTGTTACCGTCCCAGCATGCTCTGCAGCAGGTGCCGGAATTAAAGGTGGTTTCACCTCACATTACAAAACGTGGCTCTGCTCCAAGTACCTTAAAGAAATAAGGGGGCAATACACCCAGACACACCTCATTGCGGTTCAAACACCCGCAATCATCCTGCATTCGCGCGCGTTCGCCCGCGCGCGCCAACACACACACGCGCGCACGCTGTTGTGGAATCAGTGAGGCAGTAAATAAAAGTGACAAAGGCCTCCATTCCAATCTAGCACTGCACTGCCCAGGAAATATAGAAGCACCCCGGGGCTACACACACAAACGCACACACACACACTCAAGAGAGAGAGAGCGAGAGAGAGAGAGAGATTGAGAAGAGGAGGTTACAATGAGAGAAAGTGAAGATCAGTGAAACACAGATACAACCAAGAGAGAGAGGAGGGGAGTTTTGCAGAAGAATGAGTTGGAAAAGAGAGAAATATTCAGAGAAGAATGATTGAAAAAAATAAAGAGGAGGGTAGAGGAAGAAGATGAGAAAAAGAAAGATGAGAGTAATGATGTGCAGAACGGACCAGGGGGCATTTATTGACAGGGAGGGAGCAGAAGTTGGTGACAGATAGCTGCCGCATGCTGTTGATTCCACTCTGAATGAACTGGTATTATCAGCTAAAGGCTCCTGAAACAATAATCTATCAGCGGCTTGAAATATAGCCGTTCATTAACCTGTCTGCTCACAGCTCAGCAAACAAGCTAATTAACAAGCAAGTGGACACACACACACACAAGCATTACTGGAAACACACTAATCCCCAATCAAGAAAAGGATTTGGTGTAGTGCTGAGTATAAATGCACAAATTCAGGTATAAAAAAATTGTTTCAACCCCAAAAAACACAGAAATCTGCATATACAAGCGAATCACACACACAAATTTGATCACGAGCAACAAAAAATACCTCTCAGTTCCTTTAGGGCAGACTAAATGGGAAGAAGATGGTGAGGAAGACGTCGCATCAAAATGTTTGTCTTTTACTATTTGCACCTTTTGCTGAGCTGAGCATAGTTTAATTTTGCCATGAAAAGACAATTTCAGAATCTTTTTTCTTTGTTTTTTTCTTTTTTTTCTACTTTTTATTGGACTTTTACATTTCCACGTAGTCTACACTGACTGGAACTTAGGCTACATTGTTTGAAAGAGACAGAGAGAGAAACAGCTCTCGTAATAGCTTTGAATCCATATAGGAGAGGAGGAGATTTTTTCTTTCTATATTGAGGCAACACCAAAAACAACAGAGATTTTATTAGGAACGATTTACAGGCTCCCAAGGTTTTAAAGACGATATAAACACACCTGTCCACACCTGAAACAAGTTCCCGACTATCACGAATAGACTGTAATTTGTGCCGTGTCCTCATGCAAGCACGGGGACAACATTTTCCACCAATCAGGACACGGCATAACAGCGTCAAAACCGGTTGATCACTATTTCCTGTCAATCAGGTCCTCAGTGAACTGTCTCCTTGGTGGAAGTCTGCGCTCCACCAAATGTATTTTTCTAGTTAAGTATTTGTTATTATTTTAGATTTCCTTTTTTTTTTTTTTTTTTTGCAGTCTGTTCACATTGGTATATAGGCTAATAAAAATAACACTAATATTGTAAGAAAGTGAAAATATTACACAGTAACAGGCCAATTAGGCTGAAATAAATTTAGATTTTAAAAGTTGAAACTCTGGCCCCCGCAATGTCTGCTTTGGAAAATTCTGGCCCGGATGAGGTTGACGTCCCCTGCCCTGTGGGGTCACAGTGATGTGGCTGTGCTCTATATGGGTGCAGCAATCAATTGACAACTGATTATAATTGTTCCATAAACATCCTAAATAGGTCACTGTAGATTGCTCAAGCACGATTTCCACAGGCAATCAAAAAGAGAAAAAAACAAAACAAAACCACATATGCTGTAAAAAGACATGTAGCATTAAGTTGGAAAATGAGTAGCGTCAGCATGTCGTCCATCCAGCACTGACAGTTCATTCTGACGTCACGTTTTGAATTTAACAGCCTGTGATCAAAGTATAAAACCATTTTATGACATTCAACAGACACAAACTTCTCCTGCGTTACCAGTGGCAAGATGCGAGTAAGCACCTCAATCATCAAGCACACACTAACATATAATTACTACGGTAGGATTAAACCTGTGATTTATTTACTCACAGACACGCCAGCTATATCTGGTACACACACTGCTACAGTGGATTTTACTGCTTGCCGTTTGCTTTTATAGCAAGTGTCTTTGTTAGTGCAGAGTTAAATGCATAATTTGGATCAGCAATCTGATCAGTGATTGGTTGATCATGCAGTAAAAAAGCTGAAAATCATAAATGGTCCCACAAGCCTGATGAGTGCCTCCCTACTGCGATCTACATGAACAAGTAATATGATTTAGCTTAATGTTAAATGAAAGAGGGTCTGTGTGTGTGTGTGTGTGTGTGTGTGTGTGTGTGTGTGTGTGTGTGCGCGCACCCTTGCATGTAAGGCCATAAAACAGTAAGAGAGTGCCTCCATCATAATGGACCCCTTGATGTGATTGAAGTAAATCAGCTCTAACAGGATAACTACTTGGTGGATGAGTGTGCATGTGTGCCAGCATATGTGCGTGTGTGTGTGTGTGTTTGTGTGTGTGTGTGTGTGTGGGTGTGTGTGTAAGGGTGAACACTATGCATAGTTACATAGCTGCAGCCAGCTATTCTAGGCTGATACTAATGCATTAGGTCACGCTTTTTCAAACTTTTTCATGTTTTATGTCCCCCAAGTTAACTTTCATAAATCAACACACACTCATTTGAAGTAAATTTACCTTAGATATTACATGAATGAAGACATACATGAACATTTATGAATAGATTCAAAGCAATAAGATAAAAAATATATATAATGTTAAAATAATAAATAAAATTTACCCAAACAATTTAGGGTGTTTTAAAATTAAAGGTAGTGAGTTAAATTATAGTGAAATTAAATTATTACCCTTTTTGCTGAGGACCATCTGGAAGCTCCTCACAGACCCCTGGGGGGTCCCCGTACCACACTCTGAAAATTGCTGCATTCGGTTGTGCAATCCAACTAAATACCTGCATTGCACTGCACTGTTCCTGTGTGCAGGGTGTGTCTCCTACTCATGACTGTTTTTTTTTTTGTTTTTTTTTGTTTTTTTCCCCAGATTTATAGTGAGGAAAAACATAGTGTGACAATCATGTTGTTATTTTTGTACTGCCCAGCCTTAATCTCACTAAGACATTAACTCATCCACCAACTCTAATATGTACTGATTAAATTCACTCAGTCACCCACTTATCCATCACAACCAAATCAGCAAGCATAAAAATCTTCAAAGTCATCTTAGGACACACACACACAACTGGAGAGAGTGAGGGAGAAGGAGAGCATGAGGATGAGCAAGCGAGCATTCGAAAAGAGGAGGAGGAGGAGGAGGAGGAGGAGGAGGAGGGTTGCAGTGAAGATGCAAAGCGGCAGGTTCAGCACATTGGCATCACGCTCCGGCAGCTCTGGAGGTCAAATGAACAACAGAGCTGATTTACTGTGCAGACTGGAGGTGAGCGAGGGTGAGGAGGAGAGGTAGAGAGACAGAACGACAGAAAGAGAACAGCTGAGCGAGGATGTGGAGAAGGAGAGGATGGCGAGGGCAGAAAAGATGAATAGAAGAGGCCGCTCGGATGGAGAAAGAGAGGCGGTTGGGAGAGAGAGAGAAAGAAAGAAGGCAAGCCGAGGACTGTGGGTGAGACAAACAAGCAGAAACAGGAAAAGACGGCGGGGGAAAAAAATAGAAAGAGTAATAGAGAGAGTCAGGGATGGTATAGGTTATTGATTAAGTTATTGATCAGCGGTAATTCAGTGTGGGATAAAACTTGGCTAAATAGCTCTTTACCGTCCACACTCTATCAATTAGAGGAAGGGGCACATACAGTAGAAAGAAAAAAATGAGAGCGAGAGACAAACGAAGAGAGAGTGAGAAATTGTTATTGACATCAGGCATGGCTAATTGACCCTAGTCTGGGTGAGAGGAGTGCATTGTGGGTAAGTGGGCCGTGTGGCCTTGGGGAAGACAGAGAGAGAGAGAGGATATAGGCTAATGAACACGCTGCCAGGTGTGTGTGTGTGTGTGTGTGTGTGTGTGTGTGTGTGTGTGAGCTTATATCGCTGCATGTGGGCGGAACGGGCACATCTGCTGTTCCCACGGCAACAAGCAACACGCACCTCAGTCACGGTTCACAGTTCATTCATAAGGACTCTTGAGATTAAAGTCTGCGTGTGTGTGCGTGCATGCGTGTGTGCATGCATGTGTGTGTGTGTGTGTGTGTGTGTGTGTGTAAACAAAGAAAGAAGACCAAGAGAGAGGGGACAAAAACATGGTGCCACACGGTAAACAAGTGCAACTACGCCTACAACAAGAACAAAATACACACATGCACACACACACACATGCACGCACACACACACACACACACACACACACACACTAGACCCCAAACCCATTAGTCGTAGCAGCCTGCTCCTATAGCCTGCAGACCTCAGAGCTTCCCCATTAGCGCTAATGCTATAGCATCCATTGCACCCTTTACTCATTTAAATATGTCAGCCCCTTAGCACGCTGACTGCAAATTACTGATAGAGCAGCCGCGACCAGCCCATGTTATGTTCTGGAGGAGGAAGTTAATGAGTAATATTCTCCCCTTGTGCAAGAACTTGAGTATCCATAAATGTGTCAAAATTTTCTGCAGGGAAAATTTTTTTCAGTGTATTTAGGTGTAAAATAACACTTAAAATATGGTGCCAAATGCATATTTAGATTTTATTTAAAAAGTTATTCAATTCAAAAATACATATAAATCGATTAAATTACATAGAATTTCACTATTTTGCCATATTTTGTGGTCTTTTGTTCGCTGATGACACCATGTGAGATTAGTGGTATGAAAATCAGAAATCTCCTAAGAAAACGGAGAGGGCTTGCAAATATATAGGCTCATACTGACATTGGGCTAAAATTGAATAATATCTGATACCAAAAGCCCTGAGAAACATGTCAGAAGTAACAGCAAACTGTCTTGATTTTCTCCATTTTTTGGGCACAGAAGCCTGTATTTCTCAAATTCTGCAGAAAAGAAGAATTTTGTATGAAATATTTAGTACAATGACCGCAAAATATTTGTCCAAGCTACACTGTTTAGTGAATGCAATGGATTGAATTGATTGGAAGCCTACTGGTCAATACTACAGTTGCATTTTCAGCACTGGTATCAGCATCAGAAAAGTGGTATCGGTGCATCCCTGGAGACACATAAGCACTGAGGAGCCCTTGGGTTAGGTATTTAACCCCCAGCTGCTCCAGAGGACCTGCTCAGTGGCTATCAGTGCAGGGCTTTAGTTGTATTTAGCAGCTCCCAGTTGGCAACATGTGTCACTGGACAAAGCATGAATCAGCACTGCTGATAAAGAGCAAATTAAGAGCAAGTCGCTCCTTGGTGAAATATTCTCAACACCTCACACAGACAGCTGATCTTGCAGCCCGGTGCCAGTGGGCATGTTACGAATCTGCAAACCAGAGATACGTTGAAATGTCACATTTTCAAATTTCATGAAGTAGAATAAAGTGTGCAAAAAATGAGACATATAGGAGGCAGGTGGGGTGGAGGATGGCACACACTGCAAAAAGTCAAAATCTTACCAAGATTATTTGTCTTATTTCAAGTAAAAATGTCTTATTTCTAGTCAAAATATCTCATTACACTTAAAATAAGACATGATCAGATCAGACATTACTTGTCTTTAGACAATTTTCACTTGTTTCAAGTGAAAATCTACTTGAAACAAGTGAAAATTAGCTTGAAACAAGAAACAAATTTTGCCAATGGAACAAGCAAATTTTTACTTGTGACACAAGTGAACAAGTGAAAATTGTCTAAAGACAAGTAATTTCTGATCTGATCATGTCTTATTTTAAGTGTAATGAGATATTTTGACTAGAAATAAGACATTTTTACTTAGACAAATAATCTTGATAAGATTTTTACTTTTTGCAGTGCAATCAACAGGACCTTGATTCAGCAGACTGGGGTTCGAGTCCCATGTCTTTGCATCTACCGTTGACTAGATAAATTAGTCAACCACGACCCATTCCTAACCTTAACCATAACAACAAACATTTTCCTAACTATAACCAAGTAGTTTTGGTGGCTCATGAAGCCAATGAAGCAAACAAAAGTGGGTAAAGTCACTAAAGGGGTCTTGTAAGCTTGCACCACCTGGCCACACTCCAGTGCACCGAATTGGAAAAGAGGAACAACAGGACATCAGTGCAGGTTTTCCTCATGAAAAGAATCATGTCACATGCTCACAAACTAGCAATACACTTGTGAAAGCGCTTGCTCACTTTCACCATCACAGTTGTTGCCATTTGTTTTACCTCTAGGCTCTCAAACTACGCCATATGCTTCCTTTGTCTGATTGGTCAAGTTAGTTGAAGATGGAAAGATGGTTGATCCAATCATGTGCTAAATATTGTCAATAGCTGCCGCCCCTTTTTGAATGTCTTGAACCAAACAGCACAGGCTCTGTTTCATGAAGGGAACAACAGAAACAAAATCACAGTATGGTTGTGCCAGGCGTGAAATATTCACCATTTGCAAAACAAAAGTGACTCTCATTCTAATTTTTCTGATTTATCTATATTCTATTATGGCGCAGCCTAGCAGTAAATCCTTTCATGATAATGCACACAGTGCACGCTCGCTTGCCTGATTTCCTTTCCCGCTGTGAAACACCGATATAGCTGGCGGAGTATATAACATCAAACATGGAGGAATAAATGCAGCCTGTCTATCTTCCAGCCTTTTCTGAGCCTCTTATTGCACACTTTCACACTTCATGCTGGCTCTCCAAGGTGTGTGTGTGTGTGTGTGTGTGTATTTATGTGTGTGTGTGTGTGTGCGGTGTGGGGGAGGGTACTAGGGTGGCTGGGGCAAGCACGCAGTGAGAGAAATCTCCCATAGTCCTTTGCAGCGTGACTTCCAGCAGATCAGGAAGATAAAAAAGAACTTTGAAGTTTTGTTCATCTCTTTGGAGGGTGGACAGGGGAAGAGGAGGGGAGGGAGGGAGAGGGAGGAGGAAGGATAGGTGAGTGGGGGTGCAGAAAGAAAAGCTAGACCGCAGGTAAAGTTTAAAAAAAAAAAAAAAATGGAGAGGGAAAAGGGAGGGAGGTGAGGATGAATGGAAAGCAGAGATTGAGGAGATTACTGAGACAGATGAAAAGAGAGAGAGAGAGAGAGAGAGAGAGAGATACAGCTGTGATTGGTTAATGAGATGAAGCTGTTCTTTGAGCCCTAATCCTAATCTACATCTCCACCCATTTGCTTACATCCTGAGACCCCAGATCACCACGGTAACAAGATTAAGGTGACATCAGTAAAGGCGTGATGTCACAATTCAGTGTCAGCCAGCCTCGTCTGTTCTTTGATGTTAAACCGCAGATAAAATTGTTGTAAGACGATAAGAAGAGGGCTCCCTTGCACATGAGAAGCACACACAGGTGCACACACACACACACACACGCATACACTTACACACACACACACATCAGCTCCACTCCTGCCTACATGAAACAAACACACACAGCGACATGAGAACATGCCACATGCATGGCACTTCAAATCTTTGTTCACACACTTGTTCACCCGCCACCATCTCCACACATACACACACACATTTCACACATACATCCACATGCACACACACACACACACACAACAGTGCAGTAAATGGAAACCACACAGCTGCTCTTTGTAGTGAGTCTCTGTCACAGTGGGTGAGCATATAAAAGCCCATATAGTCCCAGTCTCCATCCGTCACTTTTGCTCTACCGCGGGTGTGTATGTGTGTGTGTGTGCATGTGTGTGTGTGTGTGTGTGTGTGTGTGAATGACTGGTGAATATTTAAAGAGCGTGTGGAGCACTTTGCCTGAGGAGGAGTGGAGTGGATGTGTTCTGTCATCAGAGAGAAACAGATTGGTCACCTCCTCTCCTCCTCCCTCTCCTCCTCCTCCACTGCTGGAGTGTACAGACACAGAGACCGAGAGTGTGTGAACTGACAAAACACACACACACACACACACACATAAGTGCACAAACACCGGAAATGTTTTGTTGCTGCCAAGACCGAGGTGATGGTCAAAGTGATGATGAGCTGTATAGTGTTATTGGTTGGTCTAGTGTTTGGACTGTGTGTGTGTGTGTGTGTGTGTGTGTGTGTGTGTGTGTGTGTGTGTGTAACTGCTCTTATGACCAAGATATGATTGGTTGCTTGTCCTTGCATCCATCAAGGAGACAAATGATTTCTCCCCTGAGGATGACAAAGAGCTGTGATTAATCAATTAACCAATCAATAAGCCTGTGAGTCAATACATCAGTCAGTCAATCAATCATAAACTTTGGCCAACAGCTGACCGGCAACAGCTCCTGTCCCCGTCCCGCTACCGTCCCAACTTTTGAAGTGGCTGGGTTTTTATTGGGCGGCTGGGTTCTGCAAGTAAAAACCCCATTCCCGTTCTCCTAATATTATGTGATGGCAGCTTTGAGTATTTCCGACTCAAAACAAGACTGTATGCATAAAAACTTTAGGAGATATGCCAACTACATGTCCCAGAGTGCATTGCCTCGAGAAACAGCCAATTGCTGAGCTTCATATTCTGTTGCTGTGCTGGTAAAGCTGAGCCTTGTAGCTTTGAGCCGAATAATATAGGCATTCTTCAGTCGTTTCAACACTATAATACGCTCTATAATACACTATAATATTGAATACATCTGAATATATTTCATAAGTTTGGCTGGCATTGTCATAGTAACGTCAGTGAGGCTCATGGGTGGTGTTTAGACAGAAAAATGTGATTTAGCTGAACCGAAGCTGAAACATTTCGAAGCAATGGCCAAACAACAAAGCCTGTGGTGCCGTTTATTTATTCATGAGACTCCCGTGATTCTTTGTGTTTGGTAATATAGCGGTGATCGTTAAAAGTAAAATGCCAAATGGGACAAAACAACGGGAGAAAAAAAATCCTCTCTGAACTGGCAGCTCCATCCACTTCGCCACTCTCTGACTCCGCGCAAGACAAGGAGCGCTTCCTCGCTTCAGAGCACTGCAACTCCCACAAGCCCCATCAAATATTCACAGCAGTCAGAGGAAAGAGAAAGAGAGAGAGGGAGAGGGGGGGAGGAAGGGTGATGTGCGGAAAGGGAAGCATGAAAAATAAAAAAAATATGGAAAGAGAGAAAGAGAAGGAGATGGAGCGGCGGCGGAGAGTTGAGAGAAGAGGGGGAAGATGTGATGTGGGGAAATAAAGTGAAGGAGGAGCGATGAGAGGGCAGACACAGGGAGATGGAGGGAGATGATGAGGAAGGGAAAAAACTGAAAAATGAGAGTGACAACAGTTGGAGAGAGAGAGAGGGAGCAAGAGGATATGGATGGAGGGCTGAAGGAGGACACCAAGGGAGAGAGAGAGAGAGAGGGAGATGGAGAGCGAGGCAAGTGGAGAGAGAATGTGTTTAATTATTCAGCATTACCCATGTTCTCTATTTATGGCCCTTTTAGAGCAGCAGAGCAGTGGAAGCTATATATACACACACACACTGTAGGCACAGGCGGCTCCCTTAAGCACAGCTCACTGGGGAAGTTTCAGCCCAAAAAACCGAGGGAAACAACGAGAGAAGCGTGATTACATATTGATAAGAGAGAAGCTCAGAAGTAAGGGACAAACAAAGTGAGGGGGATGAGCGCACGGAGGAAGAAAACAAGAACACAAGAGGGAGAAGGAGAGAACGGATGAAGCTAATATCTGCTCTTCTGAGCCAAAATATTTCCTTGACAGACAAACTGCAGTAAAAACAACAACGTGCAACAACTTTTCTTGGCAGAGGCTGTGTGTATGTGTGTGTGTGTGTGTGTGAGAGAGAGAGAGAGAGAGAGCACTGTGGAGCAGATCCGTATCATTTAACTAGATGGGGTAATGGAATTGTTGATAAACCTGTTATCTCTGCCGACCAGACACACAGAAGTGCAGCTATGCAGCACATTACTGGCCCTCTATCACCAATAACATAAAACACTAGGCTGGCCATTGCTATCAAACACATATACACACACACATACACACACACAAGGATGCATGCATGGATGCACACACACAGCTACATTATCTCTGGGTTCAGCAGACATAGACAGAGTAAGAATACTGCAGCAGAATGGACTCCCATCTCAACAAGTTATTTCGTTTCATGTTCAGCCTTAAAAACCGTTTTGTGTTTTCTCAAAAGATGTGGGGGGGAAAAAAATCTGCCAGTGGGATGAGATAATCCCACTTGTTTCCATCGCTAATCGACTCGTTTCGGGAGTTTTCTCGAATCAAGAGCCATTTTCTTGATCCTGGTGGGCCGATCTGCCTTATTCTGCTTTGTTTCAGCATATGCGCGCGGCTGAAATGCTGAAACAAGTGAAACCACATTGGAGAAAAGCAGGATTATCTCATCCATCTGGTAGATCTGGTAGAGTACCACATTTTGAAATTTTGTATTTTTTGGCAGTGTGGACTGTATTCAGTGTCATATCTTAATTTCATACAATGGCAAACAATGCTTGAACCGTTTTCCCATGAATGGTAACCTATTTGTTTTGTTTCCCTATCACGCAGCTGGCAGGTAAAAACCTCATAACTCCAAAATGTCAACTTTGCACGAAGAAAAAGCAATCTAGTTGTCTTTTTTCTTTTTTTCTTTCTTTCTTTTTTTTTTTTTTTTTTTTTTTTTGGCTTGCCAACCGTGCACTTTTCAATTCAGCCCCTCCAAATGAGATTCGAAAAGTTTCCGTGAGCCCAAGTCAAACTCTCTAAGCCCGCAGAGCCCCATGCAAACTTCCGCTTAAGTTAACACATGGAAATCGCCGACACAGCAGTTTTCACCAGGTAACGATGGCACGTGCTATCATGATCATAACATTCACAGTGAAATTCACAAATAGATGCTAAAAAATGCGTAGATAAGCTTGTGTATAGAAGTACTCCACATACACTGTACATGTATTCCACGGGTGATTCTCTTCATAATTGCTGCAGCAAACTTGGGTGTGAAAGGTGCACTTCATCATTTACTGCAGTCTATGATCAAAGATGCATCACAGAAAAAAGCACTGCCAGTTGCTGAGCAAATAACCATTTTTAGGATCACGGCACAGACGTATGGCCATGGACGGGCTGAAATTGATCTTCTTTACATCTGAGCAAAATCTCAAGGTCTGCCTTTGCTCACTCCACAGCACACGGGCAAAGATGCATTGATCCAGACTGGGTATACTATGGTGCAATACTAGATGTGGATATTAATACGGATGGTGGTGTATTACTTCAGTGATATTTTGTAACAAGCGCTTAAAACAGGCTCAGAAAAGAGCCGGAGCCAATTCCAGTCCGCTAATACCGGCAAGCTGAAGGTCAATTTATCATCTCAGTGACTCAGAGATTCACCTGCTCACTATAGGTTGATCTTGTTCAGGCTGTTCTGAGATGTGCTACATCGGCTGCAGGAGGAATTCAAAGCAGATGGCATTTTTTACTCAAGTGACTCTGCTATTTATCTGTGAGTATGACTCAAATCTATTCCAAGTTACACCCGCATCTTTTTACTATAGATGCAACACTTGAAACTAAAATAATAGCGGCATTAGCACATCAGTAATAGCACACACTATATGTCCATTTTAGGAAAAAGCTGCAACAGGAAATTCATCAGGCACAATCTGAAAACCGTAAAGTGCCCTGCAAAACAGTGTCACAGTCCTGTAACAAGCCATTTATCCACATTTTCAGTATACAAATCTTGTTTCTCATAAAATAACTGCAAAATCGGACATTTGGAGGAGATCATCCCGCTTGTTTCCGGTGCAATTTCGCTTGTTTAAGGTTTTTTTTTTTTTCTGGAAACGAATAGAAATATGTTGAAATAAGGCAGAATGAGGGAGATTTGCCCGCTAGTAGCAAGAAAATTAAAACTGATTGCAGGAGATTCTGGAAATAAGTTGATTAGCATTGAAAACAAGCGGCATTATCCCTCTAGTCATTTTTTTTTTTTTTTACCTTGTTTGAAGAAAAACAAGGCTGCCATTTTTTTTTTCTTTCTCTGGGACAAAACTATTTATATGTTGTTTACAGGCTGTTTTTTTTTTTTTTTCTTCTACATTCAGTTACAGAATTACAGTTTACTTTTGATGGTAACCCACATGAACTTTGAGGCCAGGAAACTCATTCAGTCCACTGCACACTTTCAAAAATGCGTAGGTGTCAACAGAGGGGGAAAAAAATAATCACTTTGGAATTTCTCAGTTTGCAAAATGCTGACTTTCGGGAGCTCTCTGGAATTGTAAACCGTCAGCAGTGATAGAGTCAGCCTTGGTACAGATCCCATTTATTGTTATTCAACTAACTGTGTTGCCACCGTGACACCCAATCACAAGCCAATGTGGATCGGCTGTATGGGCTATAGACCCGAGCGGCCAGTGCTGTTGTCATAGCGATTCTGTGGCTCAGTAATGTATAGGAACAGGCCGGCTGAATGTCAGCCAGCAAATGAGCCGTGACTTTCACCAAGACAGCACAGTCAGCAATAAATGGATACACATAACTCTCCTGTTCGCCGCTGCTTTCGTGTTTTTCGCTCCTCTCCGACATGCACACACACTCACACACACACACACTCACACACAAGGCCGTCAGAAATTGCTCCTAGGAGCGTGGAGAAGCATGTCCGACCTCTGCGTGACCTTTCATCCGGTCCAATCAGCAGTGAGAAAAGCCTACTCTCCATCACCACCTGACCTTCACTCACTGCTCGATTAGACACACACACACACACATGCAGACAGAACACATGCACTCTCACACACACACACTTACACCTACACATGCACGAACACATGTTTACTCCAACTAGTTGATTTAAGAAAGGCTGATGCAACTGTTACAGGATGAGGAAAAAGGAGGATGGAGGGCTGTAACGGAGGGAAGTGGAGATAGTGCCTTTAAACGACAGTAGGAAACGGCTGAGGGCAGCTGACAGCGAAGACCTGAAACCGCCATGATGTCACAACACAGGCACAGCGAGGCTCAAGCACTTCCTGCGCTTCCCCCCCCCGTACACACTTCCTCCTGAAGCGTCTCAGATAGAGGGGGGAAAGTGCAAAAACCCTGACAGAGTTCAAGCGAGCGCTGCACTGAAAACAGATGCAAGAGGCAAAGTCAGCGAGAGAGAGGGAGACGGGAGGAGAGGAAGGCAAATTCTCTTAAAAGCACTTTAATGTGTCCCAGTTCTTGCTCTCCTCTCTCTCTCTACATTTTAGACTCTTTCCCATTCGCTCCATTTCTCCCAAGCCGGTGCGCTGCTTTTATCTGCCGAGCTCTCCGTTTCTTTCCCCGTCGCGACGCCCGTTTCTGTTCTCCATTCCACACACTTCAGCATCGATAAGATGTGGGAGAAGCTTGCTATCAGACAGACTATAATCTGCATCAAAGTGTCTGTGTGTGTGTGTGTATTTACGTGCGTATGAATGATCTTACCTTGTACACCTGCCCATAGGTACCATTTCCCACCAGCTCCACCAGCTCAAAGATGCCAGCGGGGTCCTAGAGAGAGACAGATTGAGGGTTAACAAGACAGCTCATGCACGTTGAGGCGTTATCGCATCAGCTTGCACAACATCACAAAGCGTGCCGCTGCTTCTTCATCACAGTTGGTACCACATATGCATGAAATATCTGTTCTGATCCACATTACAGCGGTCACACGGGTTATAACTGGCACGAACTGCAGAAACACCTAAAACTCATCACAGATCACAACAGTTTGACATTTTAAACACAAAATAGGAGATCTGTTTCATTGTGCGTGCTGATGTTATCCACTGGCTTACAACTGGCATTGCACCAGACTTTTTTTTTCATTTTTATTAATTGTTTTTAATGTGTGTACCGCCTTTCTTGGCCAGGGCCCACTTGGAGAAGATATATCTTCAATGTGACTGCCGTAGTTAAATAAAGAATACATAAAAAATAATGTCATGAATGCATATGTTCTTGATATAGGTGGCTCCAGGAGGCAGTGCCCATGCCTTGCTCTGTCTGTTTAGCTCTAGAGGTGTTTTGATATCGGTCTGAAAGGCTGTGGTGGATTTTTCTGTGGGCTTGTAGCCAGACCAGCTAATAATTTAAGCCCACAGTCGCTAGGTTGCCAACACAGAACTGTCCACACATCTCTGACAAGGAGCAGCTCGAATAGAGCGTAAAACCCGATGACCCCCGCACACACTCCAAAACACACACACACACACACACACACACACATACACACACACATACACACACAGACACACCTCCCCCTTCCTCTCTGCTGTGTTGCTACGGCATTCCAACAATAGTTGGTATTCACCCTCTCTTTCCTTCTCTTTCTTCTTCACACTCTCTCTGCTCCACCGGCCTCTGTTCTTCTCCATCCAGCCACAGTCCATCTATGTCTGTCTCACTCTTTTATTTCCACATTCTCTCTCTCTCTCTCTCTCTCTCTCTCTCTCTCTCTCTCTCTCTCTCTCTCTCTCTCTCTCTCTCTCTTCATTCCTGAAGGTGTCCAGCAGTTGGACTGTGGCAGCCCAGTCTCTAAGTTCATTCTTTCCAGCGTTGCTCTCATTCCAGCAGCGTCCCAGCCCTGCTCAAACACTGCTGCTGACTTTCTGTTGTGTCTCATGTCTCCCCGAGCGTCCTTGCCCCGGCACAAGTTCTGCAAACATGCATCTCCCCTCATTTTCTGTCAGTCTCGCCCCCTTTTCACCTTTGAAGCTTGTTCTTTCTGACAGAGCTGTCTGGACAGTTTTTTTAGGGCTATATGTCACACATTTTGAGTTTGTGGCCAGAATTAGAGGCTGACAGTGATTTTCTGTGAATCTCTGTGAATGTTAGTTACGTCTCTTGTCAGGTTGCCGAGGCTCTGACCCTTTCAGTTTTTACCCCAATAAGCTCCAGTAATGTTTTCTGTGCAGGAACCTGTGTGATCTAATGTTTACTTTCCCCTTTGTATCACTATTATCAGAGCTAGTATTACGTTATATCCTGTAGTTATGGTTATATTAGAGTCGATACATTTGCTGTAGGTCACTCAGTGTCAGCTAAAAATATATATCAACTAAAGGGTTTTCCATCATTATCTAGGGAATGATTGCTAGAATATTGAATCGCCCTTTTTTTTTTTTTTTTACTCATTCTTTGAAGATGTCTGTGCGATGTAATCTAGGAAAAAAGTCAACGAAGATGTAAAAATGAGATCCGTGGCTATCGGGCAAAGCTCGCAGCTTATTGAGTTGCTGATTCACTGAAACAAACTGCAGATCTGGGAACTGCCTGGGAACGGACGATATTACATGATACCCGCTTTTCGCAGGCAATTCCCCTCTCAATAAAGCATCTTATTATATCTGATGTGTAAAACCACACATTCGCTCTGTTTCCACCCCTGTCTCTTTCCCTCTCCTTGATCCTCCGCCTTTTCTCTCCCCTGCATCTTAATTTCACTCCCTCTATCCCCTTTCCTTGCCTTCTCCATTTCTCTTTCTTGTCATGTGCTGCAAGCCTCGACTTAAATTTCAACTTGCTCCGCTGGCATGGCGTGGAAATCTGGCTGTGTTGCCAGAGCGCAGAAACCGGGAAACAGTAAATGAATGCAGAGGGGAAGAAAGAGAAATACTTGGTAAGGTCAATAAAAACAAAGTATGTGTATTTTGTGATGCTATACTTTGTTACTCTCACCTTCTTCATTTCTTTCTCCATTTTTTATTCATTCTTCCACCATTGTCCTCAGTCTCTTTTCCCCATCTCACTGTCTTTCTCTCTTTCTCTCCCTCGTTCTGTCTCTGTGTGTTTGTTTCTGCCTGTCTCAGCAGACCTGTCAACCTGTCAGCTGTTTCTGAAGAGAGGGTCTTGTGCTTTTCTTGCTCTCCCTTTCCTTTTCCTGTCATTTCTCTTTTACCCTCCTTTCTCTGTTGTGCTCTGGTGAAACACACACACAAAAAAACATTCCCACACACACACACACGCACACACAAACTCATTCTCTCACTCTCTGTCTCAAGTACATCCTCCCGCTGTCTCGCTCTCTCACACTCTCATAACCACACACACACATACACACTGTGCCAAAAGCACACTCCCACACAAGGGCTAGTGTTCAAATGTTCAAATGTTCTAACGAGTATGTGTGGGCACAAAATGAAGTGTGTATGTCTAAGTGAACGTGTGTGTGTGTGTGTGTGTGTGTGTGTGTGTATGTGTGAAAGACAGATCAAGAGAGAGAGAGAAAGAGAGAGAGAGAGAGAGACTAGAGTGCATGCAGCATTCAGTAAGCAGTGTGTGTGTGTGTGTGTGTGTGTGTGTGTGTGTGTGTTTGCTTCACTATCAGGTCTTCAGCTTAGGCAGGTAGTTTTTAGGATTTTTTTCCCTCCCTTAGTTTCTCTTTTCTCTACTTTATTTGTCTTTTTTCCCTTTTTTCCCCCAGTGTGCAAGTGTGTATGTGCATGCGTGTGTGTGTGTGTGTGTGTGTGTGTGTGTGTGTGTGTGTGTGTGTGTGTGCATGAACACACGTGTATCTTTGGCAGCTGTGTGAATTAACTCTCAGAGCTGCATGCGAAGTTCTGACAGCAACTCCCAAGGCACATCTGAGGATGCATTCACACACACAAACACACACGCACACACACACACACACACACACACACACATATACTCAACATTCCTCTACCCAGAGAAAAATACAGTCAAATAAAAATACATGTAGGCGCCACTTGGGTGATGGCGCTGGCTGATATATTGATATTCCATCAATATTGTGAAATGAGACTAGATTATCGTCTGGACTGTGGACATGGGAATATGAAGATACGGTTTAAATTTTGTCTTGTCCTGGTTTTTCAAGGCTGTATTACACCACAGGGAATTTTCTGAAAATATTAGACTGTTCTGGCTGTTTTATGATTTGCCTCTACATGCTTGGTCATCATATCCACATTGCTGATGACTGTTTATCAAATATCAAACAAATACCCTGAATTTCATTGAGTCCACATCTGAGTACTTATTAATTTAAATAAGCATGAGCCTTGAATACTCTGAGTTACTTTAAAATTGAGTTGTTGTTTTGTTTTTTTTTTTTTTATCTGTGTGATGTTACATGTTATGCACTGTTCCCTTTTTGTAATGTAAATTGATCAAACAAACAAACACGACTGTCTGCTGTAACATTTCTGGTTTAGTTCCACTGTGTTCTCCTCATTTTGCATTTTTTCCTGTATTTGTTTGTGATTTCTCCTTTTCTCCATGTTTCTCTAATGTCCTGTGTGTGTTGACAAGTCGGTGTGTGCGCTTTGGTATGTGTTTGGTTTGTCTCAAGTTGCATCGAGTTTCGGCGATGCCCCGTGTGCGTTGTCAAGTTGGCACTGGGGTTTTATAGCCCGTGAGGCACAGCACATACATCCTCTCACACACATACACACACACACACAGAGTGCCACAATTAGATAAACCTGCGTGCAGATTGAGTGCAAGTTGGCATGCATATCTGCACCACGATCAATGAGACACGTATGATGTAAAACGTGCAGAGCCCTGGTCCCCTCCACGCGGACACGGCAGCACGGAGAGTGTGTGTGTGTGTGTGTGTGACGACAAGAGAAAACAGAGCATTTTTGCTGCTCCAGTTCATACATGTCCTTAGGCTGGCTGATAAAAATATAGCACGTTATCATTCATATTTTATAGGCCACTTGCAGAATGAGCTCTCAGTGTGCACCCGGCGTTGTGAGTGTCTGTGTGTGTGTGTGTGTGTGTGAGAGTGTGTGTGCATGAGGTTTAGAGTTCCCTATGAGTGGACACACACACACACACACACACAACCCCTTCTCATTTTGTGTTCCTGCTGAATGTCACATGACTGCCACATGACCTCACGGGTGGCCAATGAATCACAGTGCGTGCGTGTGTGTGTGTGTGTCTGTGTGTCTGTGTGCGTGTGAAGCTGCTGAATAGCAATAACATTAAATATAGCTTGTAAAATCACACACACACACACACAGATAGATAGATAGATAGACAGACAGATAGATAGTTAGAAGGAGAACTTTTCAGGAAGTCTTTTTTTTAACTTGATGACGGGACATTTTTGAGTTTCTCCAAAGGGATTTTGAAACTGACGACAGCGCAGCGACGCCAACACCAACATGTTTATCTTATGCATCTGTTAGATTAGGCATGTTTTGCTCGGCGCCTGCCACCCTTGCCCAGACATTTTGGGAAGTCAGAGCGGAGCGACAAAAATAGCCAGATTTATCAAGAAGTAGGGAAGGAGCCATTAATCACATTTAGCACGTTACGGCGCGTCATAACAGTAGCCTGTTATCTTGCTGGTGTAATGCGTTACGTGCAATATCTAGTGCTAAATCAAAATTTGACAAAAAGCGGTCAAAGATGGCCCGAGATGTCTGGGGTGACTGGATGTGTCGGGGGTAACGAATTGTGCAGTGTCTTTGGATGGCGTTCTTATGTTTTCTTTTATAGTTTTTCTTTTTTTTTATCATTGCTTTGAGCCTTTTTAACCATAGAGTGATTTCTGTCTCTTTTCTATGTCAGTTCAGTGTTTTAACTCATACAGGCAAGCCATCTGTCATATTTTTTTTATGCAAAATGAACGTCAGCTGTGTTTTTATTTCTTAAATCGAATAATGGTTTTATAATTTATGCTGCAAGGCTGATTTTCAGTTTGCAGTGTGGTATAGATGAGCCAGCAAAACCTTGCTCTGGCAAACATGGGAAAAGATGGAAATGGAAAAAAAAAAAAAACAACAACAATAGGCTACCTGTGCTGTGCTATCATTTGGATCGTTGTTTACATTCATGGGAAAAATATTTGAGCGGTGTTTCCTGGTTGGCAACTGGCTCAGATGCTGATAAGCTCTGGATAAGCTCTGTTTCTGTTCCACAAGTTCCTGCTGCTGCCCCAAGGTCCAGCAAGTAAATGAAAGTAAAGTGTAATAAAAAAAAAAAAAAAAAAGTTGTGGTTAAATTTTTACCAGACATTAAGGAAAGTGAGATTTTAATCTGCTGTAACTCTGTTGTTTACTCAGTGTTTACTTGTAAAAAAAAAAAAAAAAAAAGAAAAAGAAAAAGTTCTCAAGAAAATCCAGAGGCCTGTACCATAAAGCTGGATGAACATAGTCAGGCTTTCTCTTACTTATCTGGCTTCACTTAACGAGACATCAGCACTCAGGATTTTCGGTACCATAAAGCCGGCTATCAACTCACTAATTCAACCCAGGCTTTCCAATCTAGATCTGTGCGCGCTCACATAAAAAGGGCGGAGTTTGCTGCATGCGACCAATCGCAGACATGGAAAAATCTACCCGAGCCGCATACGTCACAACCGAGGAGTAGACAATAATCATTAATAAATACGAGAAATATAAATCAATAATCCAGGCACAAAGCAACACAGTTGCAGCTGCCAAAAGCCGCAAGGAATGGTGGCAAAAAATCGCCGACTGTGTCAATGCGTAAATTAGTGCGATTATAATATTACTTCCCCACCGTGACGGCATGAGTAGAAGTGACTACAGTAACGTGTGTGTTCAGTAAATTAATGTGTCTCCCACTCAGCCGTACACTCCCGCAGAGGAACTGGCCCTCTCTCACAGTGAGGGTCGACCCTCGCTGGACCGCTGCCTTCAGTTTGAGTTTCGTCAGAATCGTCACTTTGATTCAACTGATTCTGATATTTCATTTTATAAAGCATCTGACGCCTCGTGATTATTCTGCTGGTTAAAATATTATTTCACTGTCACTTAAAGACAGTAAAACATTTAGCATCAACTCCCATGTGGACTTTTCAGGGCAGACTCCCTAAATACTAAATATGAGCAAACTAATGGAAACCTATAGGAGCCCAGAGGCTGGCGTGTATTTTATTAAACTTTTATTTAACCCTCTGAATTAAATTCCCCTAATTAATTTTCATAAACATTAAAAAAAAAAAAAAAAAAAAAAAAAAAAATTAGGCTACATCAGTCTACAAGATAGTCATGAGTAACAAAAAAAAAAAAAAAAAAAAAATAGCCTACAAGAAGAATTGTAAAATGTATTAATTTTAATTTTATAAAAGAAGAAGAAAGGGAAAATGGGCAGGCCATTTTCCAAGAGAGCTGATTGGTCAGTAGGTGGGGCTTTTCTACCTGCTGAGCTCTTATCCTGAACTTAACCTGCTCCGGAGCAGGTTAGGTGTTCAGCATACGTTACCACGGCAACGTAGCCCGATAAAAAGTAAGCCACCTTTATGGTACAGAAAAGCCAGGGTTAAGCCTGAAGTTAGCTCGCTAAGCCGAAATCCAGCTTTATGGTACAGGCCTCTGGTATGATGCATTGTGCTTGTTGGGTGTGGGTGTGGGTACGGGTGTGGCTGTGTGTGTGTGTGTGTAAACATTTGATTCACATGTAATCTCTCACGTGCAGAGAACTCCTTTTCCAGGGAAGCCTAACCGTGTTTGTCTATGACTAACTTGTTGATTGACTGATTACAAGAGTGAAATCTCAGAGGTGTTTCTTCTGTGTGTGTGTGTGTGCGTGTGTTTTTCACTTGAAGTGCCACTCCGTCCTTCCAGAGAACTCAACAAAGGCCATTCAGTTCTGCATCATAAAGTAATAATAATAAAAAAAAAAAATTAACACACACGTTTCCCATGCACAGATTGTCAACTAAAGCATCTAAGATACGGCTGACTCACACACACACAGAAATATTTGCATTGCTGGTGAGCTGTAAGCACAATGTGGTTATAAGTAAATATTATTATACGGAGCGTGAGGATTATAAAGCACAGAACTGTATTATCACAGAAATACTGAACAGATCTACTTCTGGCAACTGTAAAACACACACAAAGGCACACACACACACACACACACACACACAAATGCAATTCCAATAAAAAAAAAAAAAAAATGCTTTCCAAAGATCTGATGTGAGATGTGGATTAGCAAGAAACAGAGTAAAAGAGCGAGGGGGAATGGGAGGGGGGGAGCCTGTTTGGGTCAAAACAGGACAAGAAAATAATCCTACAGAAACAAACAAGAGAAAAACACAGTCTCTTATTACTAGACGGCACCAATGGAATGCAGCAAACGCACAGCGGCTGAACTCATCTGAACTTACTGAGCAGAGTTCTCCCGGTAAACACACCGAGGGGATAACAACAGAATATTAGCTTCCCTGAAATGTGCTGAAATATGAATCCAAGAGCCCTATATAAAGCTATCTGGACTACAAATGCATGTGCTGAAGATTTCTATCGGCGTAAACGGGTGAGTAAACCGCGTTTAAAGCTGCATCTACTACACAACATGTATTACAATGGGCACGCTGTCGGATTAGGCGTTCGCGGTGACATAAATTCTTGCCGTGTCTTGGCAGGGAGAGAGAGGCCGCGCTGCACGTTTGACCCCGATCAATCAACATCCATGAGAGGTCATGCAGGAGGGTCAACAAATTAACAGTCTGACGTTTAAGAAAAAAAAAAAAAAAAAAAAAAAAACGTCTCTCAAGACAGACGCACGCCTCGCCCCATTTCCAAATGCTTCCGCGTACCCATCTGTGTTTTCGTTGGCCTGAAGCTGATAAAGGAAGTCAAGGCGGATATCCAGTCATTTCCCCACATCCGTATTGGCTTTCCTCACATCGGCGTTTGTTTTGCACTCCTGTAAATGAGTCCGACTGGAAGCCACTTCTCCAACCCTAGTTAGTCAGGGATGCATGGTCCCCGCAATTTCCAAAAGCTTCCACCTACCAGTCTGCATCCATTCCATCACTTTGCTGACAAATTAGCCGTGCACAACTTGCACTGCAATCTCTTGTCTCGGTTTCTGCTTCCGAGGGGAACGCGTCTTCATGAAACACGGTGTTGTGACTGGTTGAAATTGCTTCCAGTCTGAGAGTTGTTGCTGGAAGCTGACAACTTCCAGCTTCCGGTTTTGCAAGTTTTAACAGGCTGCAGCATGGAGACTCTCTCCGTCTTAAGAGACAAACAAAAGCCCCCCGAATTCTCACATGCTTGACCAGAAATCTTAATTCTTGGACTATGACATGCTACACTTTGTACAGCCACCATCATTCAAGAACTTCACTATTGGGTACAACACTGTAAATCTGTTGGCCACAATAAAACAACGGCAAATCAGGATGAATTTTTGTAGTGGGTTTAGTGCCCATTATATCTCTGCTCAAGCTAAAATATACGAATCTACTGAATTTTCCAAACATTTTCGCACAGGACGGAGAAATCGAGCCATGGTAACTCTCGTTTTGCGAACACTTTACACACTTCAATCTACAATTTGTGCAACACCCCGGCCGTCACAAAATGACTTGGTTGACATGGTCCACTCGGTTCACTCTGACAAATGCGGACCATGAAAACTCATTTACTTGCAGACGGTGTCAGCTCAACCATTCTGCGAGTGCTTGAGTGCCGCACAAGTTGTGGAATGGGGCTTTGAAAATGTTCGGTACAACTATAAAACAGACTTTTGCGAGTAGTTTGGGTTGCTTTGTCCTGACTTGCCATGGACAAAATATAACCCGTGCAAGAAAGTGTTCTTTGAATTGATTCTGTGTAATTCCTTGCGAGTGACGGCACCTTACCTGGCGCTACCTGGATTATCATCATGATGCGGTAAACTCCACCCATCTGGCACGCAAAGCAGTCCAAAACGAACACAAAAGAACTAATCTGACATCGTGCTTGATTTAAAACATATCCTGGCTGCCCCCACCCCCCCATATCTGCATGTTTCTGTGCATCAGACTGGCAGCCAGGTGGGTGCCGTTAGTGCCGAGAGAAAGTGAATTAGAGAGAAGTGAGGGGGATTGAATTAGAGACCCTAAGAGGATGATGGGAGTCATGCTGGGCCCGGGCCTGCCTCTTATAAAACCACTTACACTTAACAACATGGCTCACCACTGGCTGCTTTTACAAGGAGATGCTGCGGAAGCCTAATTCCCAGTGCATCTCATGCAGACATGCAGAGTACATTAACGGGAGTTGAGTCTTAATCACAGATTTACAGTGCGCCTTCGACGGCGCGCGCCCCGAGTTCGCCGCACAATGCTAATGAACCCATCTGCTCCCCGCCTCCCTCTCCCGCCATCCGTCTCTGCCAACTTGCCCGTCTCATGCCTTTCTCCGCCGTAATCTCCGTCCATCCCTCTGTCCCCTTCATCATTCATCTTTTCTCTCTCCATCTCAATTTTTCCCTGGCGCTCTCTCCCTCTGTCATGCCATCCATCTCTCCGTTCTGCCTGCCCTCCGCCACGTGAGTCAGGCTGAACTGTGGGCTTTAGCTCCTACTATGGACTTGTTTACATGCTCACGATTCCTCCAGCTACTTCAGATCAAGTGTGTGTGTATCTCTCCGTGTGTGTGTGTGTGAGTGTCTGTTACACTGCGAGAGACGACGTTAATATGAGGTTGTGTTGGAGAGCTGGAGAGGGTGCCCTCGATTGTTCATGCATTTACTCTTCAACAAAAAACCCAAAGATTTACACAGATGGCCACTTTAATTTCTAATTCATAGGTTTCAGCGTTTGTTTGCACTGCATCACTTGTGAAACAATCACTGTCTATTCTACTTTTTCACTGGCAGCTTTCTTACATTAAAATAAGGTATTGTTTATTTCAAGGATAACATGATCCCAGATCACATGAATAGAAAGTCACTCAGCTTGAATTATCTGAATGAATCGGGATGCCTGTCTTTGAGGTGTTTCACTAAGCTGGAAGTGTTTCCTCCCTTCATCTGGAAACTTGGATGGCACCATTTGCATATTTTGTTTGGCGAATTTATTTTTACTCTCCTGCGACTCTTTGCTGCGTTTTCGAGGTGGAGCAGCTGCTCCGGCTGCACCTGGAGCGGCCATCTTTCGCTTGTGCTCGTCTCTTCTTCAGCACACACTGGAACAAGCGCAAATAGTATGTATACTGCCCCCTTCAGTTCAGGACGAATATGTCACGGCCTGCTGAAGGCTAAATCCAAATAAAGACTAAATCGAAATAAAAACATCCGTCGTATTTTTGGACTGTCGGCATCGACGTGATAACGAAGTGCCGCTTCTCGTGGCATCCCTAGATTTAACACTTGCATATGTGCAGCACTGAATGAGAGACTCGGTGGTGGCTCCATCAGTGACTTGTGGGGAAAAAAATAGGTCAACTAGAAGCATGCAGGCAGAGGGGGGAGGCGGAGGGGGGGCATTTCTCAGTGACAGCCAGGCATACAGTATATAGACTATTCATGAATAAGCTCTGTGTAAGCCCTGGGCACTGCTGTGGCCCCGTTACTATGGCTTCCATGGTGAGGGGCCGAGGAATGTGGCCTTACTGGGCAGGCGGGGATGGAGAGGGAGGGAGGGACGAGATCTGGAGAGGGTCTTTGCCTCGGACTACTTTAGTCACCGGTCACATCGCCACCTTCACCCCAGCCACAGCCTCTGTCACTGTCTTTCCTCTAGCCTTGTCTCTTGTTCTCTCTCTCATCCTACCTCTCTCTCTCTCTCTCTCTCTTTTTGCTCTGACTCACTCGCCCTTCATCTTCACCTGGTCTGCTCCTCCCTTTGAATCTCTCTCTCTCTCGCCCTGGCAACTCTCTTTCTTTCTCTCTCTCTCTCTCTTCCACTGACCGTGTCAAGATCCCTTCATCCTTTCCCCTGCTCTCTCTTTCATGTCAGATCACACACCTGAGTCCCTCCACAGCACACTTGCCCACTGCCAGTGTGTGTGTACGTGTGCGCGCATGTGTGTGTGCATGTGTGTGGCTGCACTTCCTGCTGGTTTCCCATCTGTTGCTCTCGTCAGCTGACTGGATGAACCCATGCCTCTGACGCCTGTGACCCGTGTGTGTGTGCGTCTGTGTGAGTGTTTGTATAAAAACCGCAGCGTCCCGACCTCAGCCTTCGGGTTGTCACTCTGAGTCACGCTGAGACGGTGAACGGCGGCGACATCTCTGTGTCTGAATCTGGCCTTCTCCGCTCGAGCGAAACACGCTGCACAACACAGGTGCGTTCGGGGGTTGATGCGCAACACCCGCAAATGTCACCGAGAGAGAGAGAGAGAGAGAGAGAGAGAGAGACAAAGAGGCGAGGGAGAGAGAGAGAGAGAAAGAGACAGACAGAGATACAGATGGGAAACAGAAATCTGCAGACAGCGAACATGAAAAGCCACTTCTCTCTCCACTTTACTTCCCACTCAGTTCCTTTTGTCTCTTTGTAACACTATGCAAGAGTGTGTGTGCATGTGTGTGTGTGTGTGTGTGTGTATGTATCAGTGTGTGTGCATGCAGTGGTCAGTGTGCCTATAAGAGCAGCTGAAAGCTAGCTTTGTAACCCCCGCCGCAAGACCCCCCCCTCCTTCTCCACACACATACACACACACACACACAT